>NW_027224376.1:0-151331 GCF_023699985.2 Odocoileus virginianus | reverse complement strand
GTACCAATACACGCCAGTCAGGATGGCTGCTATCCAAAAGTCTACAAGCAATAAATGCTGGAGAGGGTGTGGAGAAAAGGGAGCCCTCTTACACTGTTGGTGGGAATGCAAATTAGTACAGCCACTATGGAAAACAGTGTGGAGATTTCTTAAAAAGCTGGAAATGGAACTGCCATATGACCCAGCAATCCCACTTCTGGACATACACACCGAGGAAACCGGATCTGAAAGAGACACATGCACCCCAATGTTCATTGCAGCACTGTTTATAATAGCCAGGACATGGAAGCAACCTAGATGCCCATCAGCAGACGAATGGATGAGGAAGCTGTGGTACATATACACCATGGAATATTACTCAGCCATTAAAAAGAATTCATTTGAATCAGTTCTAATGAGATGGATGAAACTGGAGCCCATTATACAGAGCAAAGTAAGCCAGAAAGATAAAGACCATTACAGTATACTAACACATATATATGGAATTTAGAAAGATGGTAATGATAACCCTATATGCAAAACAGAAAAAGAGACTCAGATGTATAGAACAGACTTGTGGACTCTGGGAGAAGGCGAGGGTGGAATGTTTCAAGAGAACAGCATCGAAACATGTATATTATCTAGGGTGAAACAGATCACCAGCCCAGGTTGGGTGCATGAGACAAGTGCTCCGGCCTGGTGCACTGGGAAGACCCAGAGGGATTGGGTGGAGAGGGAGGTGGGAGGAGGGACCAGGATGGGGAATACAGGCAAATCCATGGCTAATTCATTTCAATGTATGACAAAAACCACTGCAATGATGTAAAGTAATTAGCCTCCAACTAATAAAAATAAATGAAAAAAAAAACACAAAAACTAGACACCAAAATTGCTTTCAAAATGCCATTTATTGAAATATTTGTGCTCTTTCCCAATCACTGTTTCCTGACATTACATTTATTGCACAAATCCTGGGTTGTAAATATGTACAGAAGTGATACTTGCAAATGTGAAAAGCATTTGGTGGAAAGGCATTGGAGTATACTCAGAAGGAAAAGATCTAATTCCATGACTTACATGAATTAGTAATTTTTAAGGTTAAAATAAATAATGATTGTAGAATAGCTTTATGACTCCTATACTTAAAGAGATGATTTGTAACTAGGATGAATGTCAAGAGTTCATTTGTTTATTTTGCCTTGTACCTCTAAGCAGGTTTCTGCCATGGGTGACAGGGAAACATGCAACTACTCAGAAGTCACCGACTTCATTCTTGTCAGCTTCAGGGCCTGCCCAGAGCTCCATATTCTCCTCTTCCTCCTATTTCTGCTTATCTACACTATGATCTTCTAGGGAAGTTTGGCATGATGGTCATTATTATGAAAGATCCACGGCTGAACACACCAATGTATTTCTTCTTAGGCAACCTCTCCTTCATTGATCTCTTCTATTCTTCTGTTATTGCACCCAAGGCTATGATCAACTTCTGGTCTGAGAGCAAGTCCATCTCCTTTGCAGGCTGTGTGACCCAGCTCTTTCTCTTTGCCCTCTTCATTGTGACTGAGGGGTTTCTCCTGGCAGTCATGGCTTAGGACCACTTCATTGCCATCTGCGACCCACTCCTCTACACGGTCCAGATGTCAACACGTGTCTGTGTTCAGTTGGTGACTGGTTCCTATTTTTGTGGCTGTATCAGCTCAGTTCTTCAGACCAGCATGACATTTACTTTATCCTTTTGTGCTTCTCGGGCCATTGACCACTTTTACTGTGACACTCGCCCACTTCAGAGGCTATCTTGTTCTGACCTCTTCATCCTGAGAATGGTTTCTTTCACCTTATCTGACCTCATTATCTTGCTTACCATCATAGTTATTGTTATTTCATATTTGTATATTGTGTCCACAGTTCTAAAGATACCCTCCACCGAGGGATGTCAGAAAGCCTTCTCCACTTGTAGCTCCCACCTGGGAGTCGTGAGTGTACTCTATGGTGCTGTCTTCTTTGTGTATCTCACTCCTGACACATTTCCTGAGCTGTAAAGTGGCCTCCTTGTGTTACACCCTAGTCACTCCCATTTGAATCCTCTGATTTACTCTCTGAGCAACAAAGATGTCAAAGAAGCTCTAAACAAACTTTTGGAGAAGAAAAGTACTATTCTGTGATTTTTATTTCTCTTCCACTAATGAGTGGTGTCTGTTTATTTTGTACTCCTCTGGTCATCAATGAAATTATTCTCCTGAGTATCATAGAAATGTTATCAAAAGCTTTTTAAAGGTAATGTATTATTTCCATATAGTACTTTTTTTCCATCTTAGCATTATCAAACATAAATATCTTGGATATTGGAGATGCTCAGGACATTGGAGATACATTTTTCAAGATGAATCTTCATTCTAATCTCAAATAACATTTTATTTCAAAAAACTAGAATTTTTATGGCACACTGCAGAACACTATTTTTATATATTATTATAGCGCTTAAGCAATTATTTTGTCTAGTTTAGTCACCCCTAGTGGCTCAGATGGTAAAGAATCCACCTGTAATGCAAGAGACCCTGGTTTAATCCCTGGGTTAGAGAGATCCCTGGAGAAGGGAATGGCTACCCACTTCAGTATTCTTGCCTGAAGAATTCCATGGACAGAAGAGCCTAGCATGGTACATTCCATGGGGTCATGAAGAGTCAGACTTGACTGAGCAGACTTTGGGATCATCAGAGAATTGCAACTTGTGGTCTGTATTCACAGTGAGCCACATGCAAGTCTCTGCATGCCAAAGGAAGGAGAACAGTTCTATAAGAAGGAAGAGGAACTTGGGAAAGCTCTTGTGCACAAGACCATGACTTTTCACTGCCTGAGACTTTGCCAGCTAAGGAGAGTAATCTTGTAGCCCTTCAAAAAAACTAGATCAAAGGCTGAAAAGCCCAACATTGTTTCACAGAAAAATACCCCTGTTCTTGAATGAATGGGTTGAAGGCTAGCCACCTTAGAAGGAGCGGACACTGTTCTGCAGAGTACAGGCTGAAGACTAGTCAGTTTCATGAAATGGTCTGATCTCACATCACATCAAAGTGCCAAACAACTGCTAGCCTAAAAGCAACAGCTTAACCAGAAAGGTAAACTTTTTAGTAGATCCCAAATAAAGCCAGGAGAGCTTCAAATGCAAAGAGGGTGAAAGCTCAGTTCCAGGAGTAAGACATCCTTCCAACCCCAGGGTTGGTAAGAAAAACAGTAAACAACAATGACTCAAATGAGGATATTGGACCTGTTTGCACACCAGCCCTAGAACTGTTGGGAATCTTCTCAGGCCTCTGTGGAGCCCACTGAAATGTTGACCTGAAACAGATAGACTGACAGATATTTCTCAGCAAACATGGAGGAGAAGCACAGAGTTGCAATTCAAGGTCTGCAACCAAGGCCAGGCACATGCAAGTTCCCAAATGACAAGGGAAGGAGAACTCTTTTAAAGAAGAAAAAAGAAATATTGATCATGTCAAATACAAACTGGCATTTGCCATCTACCTCTACAAGGATTAAATCATATGCTGGTATAACTGCTAATTTTCAATACCCCTGAAGGGAGTTCAGGGTAGAGAGCAGAAATGAGGTATTATGTGCTCTGGGAAAAACTGGCAGAACAAGTCTTAAGACAGTTTGATATTTTCAGGAGCTAATTTGATGAGCCCAATTTTTGTATCTCCTCATATCTAGAAAAAGCATTAAAGTCCTTCATGGTGATGACTGTTCCTTGTGAGTATTAGAAACCTTCTGCAAAGAATATGTGCTTGATTGCATGTACTCTTGCTTCACCAAAATCACATATATATTGACCATCTTTGGAGTAGTTTCTCAGAGCTATCTGAGATGCTGTCTCCTGGGCTACAGTTCTCATTTTGTCCCAAATAAAATTTGACTCACGACTCTCATGTTGTGTATTTTTTTTAAGCTTTGACCTGTGCTGTAGTGAAAAAAAGTGCCCTTGGCTTTTCATTGGCTGAGTCCTTGACAAGAAAGAAGAGGAGACTTTGTCTTTACTTTGTCTTTACTCTGCTTTTGTTGTAGGCGTGAAAGTCCCCCACTTTTAGTTTCCAACTTTATTTCATTGAGGTTTCAGTTTACTAATTTTTACAATCATTTCTGAATTTTCACTTGAATCAACTATTTTATACATTTTCTGTCAAGAGGAAGTAATAATAAGAAGAAAGAAACAATAAGTAATGTTCATTACATACATGAACTTGGGAAATTGTATATTGTGTTTGTCAGACATTGGGGAGTGCTCTGAGGACCTGCTTGTTCCAGGACATTAATAAAAAAAATCAAAGTGGGAGACAGAGATATCAAACTTTTTGAGGCAATCATTCCCTTGAATGAACTTTGATTAATTGTTCCTATATTAATTATTTAAGGGATATTTAATAAAAGAATAGAAAATAGGTAATCACTAAAATAGAGTGTGATCCAAAATTTACATGCTATGCCTCTGTATCTTCATTTATTCTATTAATTTTATTTAATGCCTGTAAACTCCAGGAGATGATGAGGGACAGGGAGATGGTGAGGCATAGTAAGGCCTGGTGTGCTATAGTCCATGGAGATGCAAAGAGATGGACACGACTTGGTGACTAAACAGCAACAGCATGTTCTGATCTTGTGGTAGCTGTGGGTACAGATAACCTGATTCTTCAGGAAACTTATAATTTAATGTTGGAATCAGATCATTGGACATATAATTAAAATACAGAGATTTTATTTTACTGCTTATTGTATGCAAGCAGTAAACATGGAGATTGTAAGTTTGGATGCCTGAGAGTGGGTGTTGGTAATCAGGGAAAATCTTAAGGATACATGGAAAACATACTTGAAGGATGTATGGTTGTAGTCAGGGAAACTGCTTTATCAGTTTATATTATTGATGGGGATTGAACTATGCCAATGTAATTTTAAAAAGCTTTACTTAAAAATTACTAGAAGGGGTTCCATTTCAAGATGGTGGATGGAGTAGAAGGGTAGAAGGATGTGTGCTCATCTCCTTCTGCAAGAGCACCAAAATCACAACTAGCTGTTGAACAACCATCGACAGGAGGATGCTGGAACCCACCAAAAAAAGATACCCCATGTCCAAAGACAAAGAAGCAGCCACAGTGAGATGGTAGGAGGGCACAATCATGATAAAATCAAATTCCATTCCCATTACGGGGGTGACCCACAAACTGGAGAACAATAATAGCAAAGAATATTAATACCCAAAGAACAATACCAAAGAACAATAACACCAAAGAAGTTCTCCCACTGTTGTGAAGATTCTGAACCCCACGTCAGGCTTCCCAGCCTGGGGATCTGACAAAAGGACTGGGAATCCCCAGGGACTCTGACCTTGAAGCCCAGCAGGATTTGATTATAAGACTTTCACTTTCACAGGACTGGGAGAAACAGAGTCCAGACTTGGAGGGCACAAACAACCTTGTGCGCACCAAGAGGAAAGGAGCAGTGACTCCACAGGAAACTGAACCAAAACTACCAGCTAGTCCTGGAGGGTCTCCTGTGGAGGCGTGAGTCAGCAGGGGCTCACTGCAGGGACTGGGGGACTGGCAGCAGCTGTCAGGGAAGGTTCTGTTTGGCATAGACACTCTTGGAAGTCACCATTAACTTGACCATAGACCCCAGGGCTGGGTTACCTCAGGCCAAAAATACTACCAGGCAGGGTGTGCAACCCTACCCAACAGTAGATAGCTAGGTTAAAGCTTTACTGAGCAAGGCCCTGCCCACCAAAGTAAGACCCAATTTTTCCCACCACCAAGCCCTCCCATCAGGAAGTTCTTACACAAGCCTCTTAACCTTCTGCATCAGAGGGCAGACAGAAGAACAACAAGAGCTACAATCCCACAGAGACTAAAACAAAACCACATTCAGTTCAGTTCAGTCAGTCATATCTGACTCTTTGTGACCCCATGGACTGCAACACGCCAGACTTCCCTGTCCATCACCAACTCCTGGAGTTTATTCAAACTCATGTCCATCGAGTCAGTGATGCCATCCAACCATCTCATCCTCTGTCATCCCCTTCTCCTCCCACCTTCAATCTTTCCCCCCATGAGGGTCTTTTCAAATGAGTCAGTTTTTTGCATCAGGTGGCCAAAGAATTGGCGTTTCAGCTTCAGCCTCAGTCCTTCCAATGAATATTCAGGACTGATTTCCTTTAGGATGGACTGGTTGGATCTTCTTGCTCTCCAAGAGACTCTCAAGAGCCTTCTCCAACACCACAGTTCAAAGCATCAATTCTTCAGTGCTCGGCTTTCTTTATAGTCCAATCTCACATCCATACATCTCTATTGGAAAAACCATAGATTTGACTAGACCTTGGTTGGCAAAGTAATGTCTCTGCTTTTTAATATGCTGTCTAGGTTGGTCATAACTTTTCTTCCAAGGAGCAAGCATCTTTTAATTTCATGGCTGCAGTCACCACCTGCAGTGATTTTGAGACCAAGAAAATAAAGTCTGCCACTGTTTCCATTGTTTCCCTATCTATTTGCCATGAACTGGGGCTGGATGCCATGATCTTAGTTTTCTGAATGTTGAGTTTTAAGCCAACTTTTTCACTCTCCTCTTTCACTTTCATCAAGAAGCTCTTTAGTTCTTTGCTTTCTGCCATAAGGGTGGTGTCATCTGCAGTATCTGAGGTTATTGATATTTCTCCCAGCAGTCTTGATTCAAGCTTATGATTCATCCAGCCGAGCATTTCACATGATGCACTCTGAATATAAATTAAATAATCAGGGTGACAATATGCACCCTAGAAGTACTCCTTTTCCTATTTGGAACGAGTCTGTTGTTCTGTGTTCAGTTCTAACTGTTGTTTCTTTACCTGCATTTAAATTTTCAGGAGGAAGTTTCAGTGGTCTGATATTCCCATCTTGTTAAGAATTTTCCACAGTTTTTTGTTTCCACACGGTCAAAGGCTTTGGTATAGTCAATAAAACAGAAGTAGATGTTTTTCTGGAACTCTCTTGCTTTTTCAATGATCCAGCAGATGTTGGCAATTTGATCTTTGGTTCCTCTGCCTTTTCTAAATCCAGCTTGAACATCTGGAAGTTCACGGTTCATGTACTGTTGAAGCTTGGCTTGGAGAATTTTGAGCATTACTTTGCTCAGCATGTGAGATGAGTGCAATTGTGTGGTAGTTTGAACATTCTTTGGCATTGCCTTTCTTTGGGGTTGGAATGAAAACTGACCTTTTCCAGTCCTGTGGCCACTGTTGAGTTTTCCAAATTTTCTGGCATATTGAGTGCAGCACTTTCACAGCATCATCTTTTAGGATTTGACATAGCTCAACTGGAATTCCATCACCTCCAGTTGCTTTGTTCATAGTGATGCTTTCTAACACCCACTTGACTTTGCATTCCAGGATGTCTGGCTCTAGGTGAGTGATCACACCATCATGATTATCTGGGTCATGAAGATATTTTTTGTATAGTTCTTTTATGTATTCTTGCTACCTCTTCTTAATATCACATTAAAACCACATTACAGAAAGTTAATCAGCATGAAAAAGCAGAAAGCTGCCTCCCAGATGAAGGTATAAAACCTCAGAAAAACAACTAAATGAAGTGGAGATAGACAACCTTCCAGAAAAAGAATTCAGATAAATGATAGTGAATATGATTCAGGTTCTCAGAAAAGGAATGGAGGCAAAGATTGAGAAGACACAAAAAATGTTTACCAAAGATCTACAAGAACTAAAGAACAAACAAACAGAAATGAATAATACACTAGAAGGAATCCAGAGCAGAATAACTGAGGCAGAAGCACAGATAAATGACTTGAAGGACAGTTTAATGGAAATCACTGCCGCAGAACAGTTATAGAATAAAGAATGAAAAGATATGAAGATAGCATAAGAGACCTGGAACAACATTAAAAGCATGAACATTTGCATTATAGGGACCCCAGAAGGAGAAGAGAGAGAGAGAGAGAGAGAGAGAGAGAGAAGACCTGAGAAAATATTTGAAGAGATAATAGATGAAAACTTCCCTAACATGCAAAGAGAAATAATCAAGTCTAGGAAGCAGAGAAAATCCCAGGCAGGATAAACCAAAGGAAGAACACACCAAGACACATATTAATCAAACTCAAAAAAATTAAAGACAGAGATAAAATATTAAATGCAACAATGGAAAAATGACAGCATACAAGGGAACTCCCATCAGGCTTATTTATTTCTTTCATTTTCTCAAAATTTATTTATTTTATTTGGAGGCTAATTACTTTACAATATTGTAGTGGGTTTTGCCATACATTGACATGAATCACAGGTTGATTTCTTAACAGAAACTCGACAAGCCAGGCGGGAATGACTTGACATATTTAGAGTGATGAAAGGGAAGAAACTACAACCAGGAGTACTCTATCCAGCAAGATTTGATGGAAAAATCAAAAGCATTCCAGATAAGCAAAAGCTAAAATACCTCAGCACCACCAAATCAGCTTTACAACAAATGCTAAAGGAACAAGAAAATGGAAAGCCCTATATACAGAAAATAAACCACAAACAATTAAGAAAGTGGTAATAGGTAATATGATAATTACATTAAATGTAAATGGATTAAATTCACCAATCAAAAGACACAGACTGGCTAAGCAGTTGAAAACATGTACATGTATGCACTTCTGCTTACCACATCCTTCTGCTTGGCCCATCAAGTTGTATGTAATTATTTTATATTGTTAGGTTAATCATGTTTCCTTATGGCTTGCAACTGTAATTATCTTCTATTTTTTGTCTGGCTATTGATTGTGAAAACTGATCAACATCTTTTACTATTGTGATTATGTAACTATTACCCACGTAATACCATGGTATCATGATTGGTCAACAGAAAAATTATAAAATTCTATATCACCAAAACTACCATTGAATAGAAAAACCTGTAATCACCTTTTAAAATCCAGATGCATATCAGAATTATCTTGGAATTTTTTGAAAAATACAAATGCCCAGGTATTGCTTTTTTTTTTTTTTTTTTTTGCCAGAGCTCCAGATATGTTTCTAATGAGCAGCCATGTTTAAAAACAACTGGACTATATGAGGATCTTTTATCTAGTTTGTTTCACTTTTTCTATTTCATATTCAGTGCTCCCATTTCATTTAGTTTATGTTTTCCAATTTCTCCATCTCTTTTTTTTTTTGTTCTTTCTCAAGGCTTTATCAAGGGTAGTAGAAAAGTTTTTGTATACAGATATATAAATAACATGTATAACATGTATATTTTAGAAAAAGTATGGATTTTTGCCTAACTAAAAATTTATGACATTTTGATTCCAATTGTTTGACTTAGTATGAATAGAATGCTAGATTTCTAATTAAAAAAAAGATATGAACAAGCAACAAAGGTTTACTGTATAGCACAGGGAACTATAGTCAATATCTTGCAATAACTTATAATGGAGAAAAATATCATATTTGTATATGTATAACTGAACCACATACAAAAAAGAATTCTACTTTTTAAAACGTAGTAATGTTTATCTTTTTGTCAGTTTTTCTAAATGTCCTATGGACTTCTGATAACACATGAGATACAAAATTCTAAATATATTTATATGGATATGATTAACATAAATTTATTAGATATATTATTATATTAAATTATTAATGACATCTTTCAGAATGCTCCTATTTTTGTTTTTTCTACAGTTGATAAAATATTCTCAGAGAAATGTTAATATGTCTCACTATGATTATATATTTTTTTCTTTTCCCTTATATTTCTTCTGATTTTTGCTTTATGTATCTTTGTTTCTTTGTTGTTAAGGTGTAAATGGTTTATGATGTCTATCTTCTTTGTGAATTGCACTTTTTAATCATTAAAAACTTTCATCTTTTTTCATTTAAAATAAATAAATTTAATAAAAATTATAAATAAAATACACAGAACACAATAACTAATTAGTATGAGACAGATACAGCAAAGAAGGTGTATCTCATCATTTTAAATCTGAATGATATGTGTGGTGATGGTACAAACACATAAAAAGTAAAGGAGCTCTTAGCAAGCCAGAAATAGAGAATTTCCTTAACTTGAAAAGTAACATCTACCAAAAATCTAGAGATAAGATCATATTTAAGGTGAGAAGCAGAAGCTTTCCTGGTAAAATTAGGAACAAAGCAAGGAAGTCCCCACTGCAAAAACCTTTTCAACCTTCAACTGTAAGTCTTAGCTAAGGCAATAGACAAGAAAAGAAAGTGTTATGGGCTGAATTATGTTTTTCAGAATTCATATGTTGAAGACCTAACCCCAGTACCATAGTGTATGACTATAGAGTTGACCCTTGAACAACACTAGTTTTAAATGTGCAGATTAACTTGCACACAAATTGTTTTTAATAAATGTATTAAAAGTTGTTTTCGAATATTTACAACAATTTGAAAAAACTTGCAGATGAACTAGGTAGCCTAGAAATATTGAAAATAATTAAGAAAAATTAGATATGTCATGAATGCATAAAACATATATAGATACTACTCTAGACCATACCTGGCACCATTTTCAGTTGAGAGAAATTTAAAAAATGTAACATTGGAGTATTAAATAATAATGACAGGAAATTGATTGTAGTACATGTTGTACTACTATATATATTTGTAGCTACCTCCTGTTGCTACTGTGGTGAGCTCAAGTGATGTGAGTATCCACTTAAAACACTACAGGACACTAATCATCTCTATGTGAGCTGTTAATCTTTCCAATAAACTGGGCACCACAATAAAAAGTGATCTCTCCCAGTTCTTGTAAATTTTTCATTATGTTTAGTGCAATACCTTACATAACAACATCTCAGGACTCCTATGAAATGCCACTAATAATGTGGGAAGTGCTCCTAAGAAGCAGAGAATAGTCATAACCTTACAAGAAAAAGTTGAATTGCTAGGTATATATTGAAGATTGAAGTCTATAGCTATGGTTGCCTGCCATTTTAAGATGAATGAATCCATTGTAAGGATTCATTTTTTTTTTAAAGAATTTGTGAAGGTGTAGCTTGCTGTGGCTACACCAGTAGGCATGAAAATGTTGTACTTTTGTGAATATTTTATTTCATATTAAAAATGCATCTTTTACTGGGTGCGCGATTGCCAGGAGAAAGACATATCTATACATTCTAATGCAATTTGAGAAAAAGTAAAGTTATATGCCAACATAAAACAAAAGCAAGGCGAAGGACTAAAACTGGAGAATTTGATGAAAGCAAAGGATGGTTTGGTAATTTTAGAAAGAGGTTTGGCTTAAGAAGTGTCAAGAAAATTGGGGAAGCATCTTCTGTTGATCAAGAGGCATCAGATGAGCTCCCAAATGCCAGTAGAAAAATCATTGAGGAGAGAGGATATCTGGCTGAGCCAGTTTTTTTTTTTTTTTTGGTCTTGCTTAATCTCACAAGACCTCTAAAAATTGTCTGGTGGTGTAAGGTTTCCTTTCTTGCTTCTACATGAGTTAGTCTGCACGGCAATGCCGGAGACTAAGCTCAAGTAGAAGCAAGAAGGGCGGCACACATGAGCCAGTTTTTAATGCAGAAAAAAGTGCCCTAGTCTGTGAAGAAACTGCCACAGAGGATACTTATTAGAAGGGGAAGGAAGTGAGCCCCAGGATTCAAGGCAGGAATGGATAGGCTTACCCTACTGTTTTGTACAAATGTGTTTAGGTTTATGATCAAGAATGTCCTTATCTACAAAATTACTAATCCCCAAGTTTTAAAGCGAAAAGATAAATTGCAGCTGCCAGTCTCTTTCTGTAAAACAAGAAACACTAGATAAGTAACCCCTTTCTCCTGAATTGATTCTACTGATGCTTTTGGAAGCACTTGCAGGCGAGGTCTGTCTTAAAATTTTTTTTTTTAAATATTGGACCATGTCCCTGGCCACCCAGAACCCCATGAGTTAAATACCAAAGGTGTATACTTGTCCCCTGAACACAACATCTCTAATTCAGCCCCTAGATCAGGGGGCATAAAGATCTTTAAGGCTTATTATGCATGATAATTTAGGGAAAGATTGTCAGTGATATGGAAGAGAAACCTGATAGAGAGATCATGAAAGTCTGAAAGGATTATACCATTGAAGATGCCATCATTGTTATAGAAAAGCTATGAAAGCCATCAACCCTGAAATAGTAAAGTCCTGTTGGAGAACTTGTTCAAGATATTGTGCATGACTTCACATGATTTACAACAGAGCCAATGAAGAAAATCATGAAGAATTGAAGATATGACAAAAAAAGGTGGTGATGTGGGTAAAGTGTTTCAAGAGATGGATGTGGGAGAAATCCAAGAACTGGTAAACACAACAAAGGAATTAACAGAGGATTTGATGGAGGTGAGTGGCTCTCAGTCAGTGCTGGATGACAGGAAGAAGATGCAGAAGCAGTGCCAGAGACAAGTGACATCAGGCAATTTGGCAGAAGGACTCCAGTTATTAAAGACTGTTTTTGACTTTTATGACATGAACCCTTCTACTACCAGGGTTGACCAAAAAATTCATTTGGGTTTTTCTGTTATGAAAAACCTGAATATTTTGGCAATGCACTACATTATAAATTACAATATGGTACAGTACTGGTGGGCTTCCCAGGTGTCTCAGTGGTAAAGAAGCTGCCTTCCAATGCAGGAGATGCAAGAGATGTGGGTTTGATCCCTCAGTTGGGAAGAATCCCTGTAGTAGGAAATGGTGACTCCAGTATTCTTTCCTGGAGAATCCCATGGATGGAGGAGCCTGGTCAGTGACAGCCCAGGGGTTGCAAATAACCAGACATAACTCAGTGAATGAGCATGCACGCATGGTATGTGTATGTCACTCTGTAATAATTAGAGAAACTACATCATAGGTAGGTGGGTGTTTTAAAAAATAAAACTGTTTCTAATACTGTATTATGAATATGACTATAATACTCTATGTAATAAAAGTTTATAATGATTCATTCATTTGTTGTGTAGGTTGCACCACCACAACTAAATTGAAGCAACTAAATTGAGTACACAGTTCTCTTAAAGCAATCATATTGCTACTTCTTAATTATCAGTGTAAGAATCATTATACCTGTAAATAAATATGAATTTCTTTTTCTCATCTTTTCTTTTTTTATATCTTTTTATTTTTCATTTTTGATGTCTAGTGTTAGCAATATGTATAATATATGCAATATTTTGTATTATGTAAGATGTATTGTTATAGGCACTGACAGATGATTTGACAGATGTTCTTGCTCCTTGGAAGAAAATCTATGACAAACATAGACAGTGTATTAAAAACCAGGGACATCATTTGCTGACAAAAGGCCAGATAGTCAGAGCTATGGTTTTTCCAGTAGTCGTGTATGGATGTGAGAGTTGGGCCATAAAGAAGACTGAGGGCTGAAGAATTGATGGTTTTGGATTGTGATGAGAAGACTCTTGAGAGTCCCTTGGACTATAAGGAGATCAAACCAATCAATCCTAAAGGAAATCAACTCTGAATATTCATTGGAAGGACTGATGCTGAAGCTGAGGCTCTGATACTTTGGACACCTACAGTGAAGAGCCAACTTATGGAAAAAGACCCTGATGCTGGGAAAGATTGAAGGCAGGAGGAGAAGCAGGCTGACAGAGGATGCTAGATGGTTGGATGACATCATCAACTCAATGGACATGAGTTTAAGCAAAATCTAGGAGATAGTGAAGGACAGGGAAGCCTGGCCTGCTGCAGTTTATGGGGTCACAAAGAGTCGGACAAGACTGAGTGACTGAACAACAACAACATTCGTTGACTGTAAGTTTCACTACTCAGCAAATTGCCTCCAGTAATTCTTGTATCATTTTCTAAAAATTCTGGGACATACATTGTTCTACATTCTAATCCAATTAAAATTGTCCCTTTGCTGGACGATATCCACATATATGAATGATGCATATAATTCAACAACAAAAAAACCAAACAACCCGAATAAAAAACGGGCAAAGAGACATACAGAAGGACTTGCGGACACAGAGGATGAAGGAGAGGGAGATAAACTGAGAGAGCAGAGTTGACATATATACTCGATCATGTGTAAAATAGCCTAGCTAGCGGAAAGTAGCTGTTTAGCGCAGGGAACCCAGCTCCATGCGGAGAGAGCTGGGATGCCGGGGGTGGGAGAGAGGTCTTCGAAGGAGGGGATATATGTGTACTTAGAGCTGGTTCCCTGTTGGATAGTACTTCCCTGGTGGCTCAGACGGTTAAGTGTCTGCCTACAACGCGGGAGACCCAGGGTTCGATCCCTGTGTCGGGAAGATCCCCCGGAGAAGGCAATGGCAACCCACTCCAGTATTCTTGCCTGGAGAATCCCATCCATGGGGTCGCAAAGAGTCGGACACGACTGAGTGACTTCACTTTCATAGCTGGTTCATGTTGTTGCACAGCAGAAACCAACACAACATTGTAAAGTCATTATTGTCCAATTAAAAACAATTCTTTTAAAAATGTAAGCTCTTTAAGGGCTTACTTTTTCTCTGCTTTCATCATTGATTTTTATTTTACATTTACAACAGTGTGTGTTTCAACAATAAATGAGTGAAATAAAAAAAGTGGTCAAAGGACTTGAATATACATTTTTCCAAAGGAGACAGACATATGGCCAACAGGCTCATGAAAAATGTTCAACATCACAAATTAATGCAAATCAAAGTCACAATGAGCTACCACCTCCTGCCTATTAGAATGGCTATTGTCAAAAAGGCAAGAAATGAGAAGTATTGGTGAGGATGTGGAGAAAAGGAAACAGAGTTTTGGTGAGAATATAAGTTGGCTTAGCCACTATAAAAAATTATGGATATTTCTCAAAATATTAAGAACAGAGCCAGCATCTGAATCAGTCATTCCACTTCTCAGTATTTACCAAAGAATATGAAAGTACTAGTTGAAAAGATATATGCACCCTTATGTTCATCACAGTGCTATTTACAATAACCAAGATAGAAAAACAGTTTAAAGGCCCACTGATGGATGGGTAAAGAAGATGCAGCGTATATACAGAATAGACTTATATTCAACCATAAAAAAGATGAAACCTTGCCAATTGTGGTAACACAGATGGACTTAAAGGATATTATACTAAGTGAAATAAGTTAGATAGAGAAAGACAAATACCATATGACTTCACTCATATGTGGAATACAAAAAAAAAAAAAAAAACAAGCAAAAACAAAATAAGTAAGCAAACCAAACCAATCGAAAACAAGCATGTAGATACATAGAAGAGAATAGTGGGGGAGTGGAGAGTGAAATGGGTTAAGGAGATCAACTATATGGTGATGAAAAGTGTTTTTGGTGGTGAGCACTGTGCAGTGTATATAAAAGGAGAAATATAATGTATTCATGAAACTTGTATAATATAGACCAGTGTTACCTCAATAAACAATAAATTAAAAAATAATATATCTTGAAATGCAACAGATACCAAAAAATTTTTTTTTTAATCTCCTTTACAAGGATAGTCTTTAAGGCTAGTTTTTAATGCTTGTTTAAAACCAGAGAAGGCATTTCTTAGCTGGCTCCTTCTCTACTTCTCTCTAGTAAACTTCTAGCTGGTCGACAATTGGCTTTTTGCTTTCATGGAGCTAACCATCTCTACTTCATTACTTATCACCAAATTATTTTTAAGTTTCTGAAACTTAAATTCACTTATGCTTGAACTTTTCCACACTTTGTTCTAAATACAGTTCACTTGGAGATCTCTGTTACGGTACACTTTTCATTCTAGGCTAAACCTGTGGTTCAGTTCTCTGAGTGACACCTCTGATTTAGGAGTAGGTTTCTGGGTATGGTCAGTAGCCAATGGTATTATTGCGCTCCAGTATTCTTGGTGTAACATGACAGAGGTCAAGCTTCTACCCTATTAATGGAGGCTGGATAAAAAAAGAGATCTTCAAGATATTTTAGCCACTCTTGCTTTGAATAGACTTTCTGCATTATTTACATCTTGGGGATGAGATATATTTGCTGCCTGATACTCTCAAGGTGATGGGCTTCCCAGGTGGCGCTAGTAGTAAAGAACTCATCTGCCAATGCAGGAGACAAAAGAGTGGTTCAATTCCTGGCTGGGAAGATCCCCGGGAGGAGGGCACAGCAGCCTTCCTAGTAGTCTTGCCTGGAGACTCCCATGGACAGGAGAAGTTGGTGGACTCAGTCCACGGGGTTGCAAACAGCGGGACATGAATATAGCGACTTAACTCTCACGGTGATATGGTCGCCTTTGTCTGGCACCGAGGGGAAGGGAAATCTGTGTATTTTTTTCTGCACTTGCTTGAGTGTAGGAGAGTTATGCTGTGCTGAGAGAGGAGAGGAAGGAAGTGGGTTCTTGATCAAATAAGTGTGTGTGAATATTTATATTGACTTTATTCACAATATCTGAAATCAGAAAACACCTCAACTACCCAAGATTTAAGAGTACCAAAATTTGGTACATATGTAAATGGAATACTCATCAATAAATAGAATGAGTTACTTATAGATATTACAAAATGAATAAATCTCAAAATCATTTTATTAGTGAAAGAAACCTGAGAGGAAAAGGTGCATACTATATGCAAACATATTTATATGCAAAAAAAAAATCATATCACTGGTTAGCTGAAAATGGAGTTGGAAGCAGGCATGGTTAAAAAAGGGCATGATAAGTCTCTTGGAGGAAATACTCTGTATCTTGATATGGTGGTGGTCTCATTGATGTGTAAAGCTGGCAAAACTCAGAAATGTATACTCAGTGAATACAGTTTGCTTCACACTAATTATTTCTCAGTGAAGTGTTTGAGAAAAAATAATGACTAAAGCTGCATTTTTAGATGCAAGTTGTGTTTTAGAACTCTGACTCAGATATGTCTTTTTTGGATTGATGATTTTAAAAAAGATCTTTTTGGTCCTTCCCAAAGGATTCTCACAAGAAAACAGCACTTGTATGTATGCTGACTCCTGTTAGACTCAGGCTGATTCCACACACCCCCGCCCCCATTTTCTTTCTTTTCTTCTTTTCTTTTTTAAGTCTGAAGTCCCTATGTTCTTCATGGATCTTGACTCTGGAGTCTAGACATCTTAATAAAAAATTTATACTTCTTTCTTTCCCAGGAGGGCTATATCCCAGAAGGTAAAGGAAACCTCAATGCTGCAATTATAAAAATTAATACTGTTGTGCCAAAGCCATTATGAAAACTGCTGCTGTTATTTGAGCAGATAATCAGAGATCCCAGATGACTCAGGGCCTGTACTTGGATGTCTAAGACAATCTATTTTTGCTTCTTAAAAGCATTCAAGCACTAGAGAATGCAGAAGAGGGATTATCCTATTGATTGATTCCTCAGACTCACTTTGCATAACTATGGAATATAATTCCTGAAAGCATTTCAGAGTTATCCAAGCATCACTGGAAAATACACTTGCTTTTCTTCTACAAAGAACAATGACTTTTTCCAATGTCAACTACTAAAGGAAAGTCCAGTAGTTTACACAAAGCAGTAAGAAAAATAAGGCTATTTTCTCTAAGGGAAGAATATGAAACTGGGAAAATGAACATGCATTTGGAAATTTTGAGAGGAAAGGGGTTCATTTTATTTTGACATAATGATTTTTTAAATTATTTTTGTAACATAGTCATTAAATTTGTTTACTCTTTCTAAAATTAAAACAATAACAAGACAAAAACATCAGAATTCTGCTGCTTCTTTTTACAGAACATGACAAATAACCAAACAATATAAGGTAAGAGTAAATTTGAAAGCATGTGAGTTTTTGACAAATAATAAATCACCAACTGACTACTTGTCTATTGATTACTCTGGGAAAAACACTCTCCTTTTTCCAAATATAACTGTCTTTAGCTGTAAACTTATTAACATTAGAATGAGTTTGATAGCAATAAATCTCAAAAATTAAAATAATCTGGTCCCTTGGTTCTAGACAGGATTTTAAGGAAATATAAATAAGATAACATTATCTTTCAAAAAACATTTTACAACTATGACAGTGATTCCTTTCACTGTCTAAATAATTTATACTCCTAAAACCCTAATTATGATCTATTTAAAATCTTGCCCCTTTATAATATCATTATCTTTATATTTAACTTTTGATGGATCTGGTGAATAACAAAAATATATCAAGACAATACCATTTTACTGAAAGTCATCTTTTCCTCACCAAAATATTAAACTTCTCTCAGATTTCTTTATCAAAGAAAAAGGTGATAGATATCACACAGTGATTAAGAGCATGGATTCTGGAACCAGATTTCTTGACTTCAGATTTCAATTCTGACCCTAGTAGGTGTCTTTCAACATATTTTATTTCCTGGTACTTCATTTTCCTTACTGTAATCTGGGGAATACGATAACACTCACTTCATATTATTGTTGTATGTATTAAATGAGCTATTATGAAAGCATTTAGAGAAGTGGCCTATAAAAGATGTCACATAATGTTTGCTATTATTATTGTTGTCTACACAGAATCATGTACATAAAGCCTTGGGGAAAAGAGTGATCTTATTTGAAGTGTCTAGTAAATGAACTAATGATGACTGTGAAAGTTATATTCAGGGTAAATAAGAATGCAATCAACAATTTCTTCTTCATGTATCTTTTGTTTAGTATCCATTTCTAAATAATTCTATCTAGACAGAATAAGTCTCTCTCTTCACTATGAGCTGTCAGTTGAGGAAATGAAGGAAAATTGTTTTTATGAAAGAGATTTTGAGGCTCATCTGGAGAAATTCTATCATACAAGTGCTGATAATTTTTGTGTTTGGTTGTGCACAACTTTTTCTTTGTGAGTATACAAGTTATATCAGAATCCATGGTTTCCATTACCCACAAAAAATAATTGCACCTTTCAGGTACGTTAAAATTCAATCATTTCCTTTGTATCTGCTGGTAATCTATGCCTGCCAAGCTAGGTTTTCCTAAACTAGACTACTGAAGCCCTTATCTCCAAACCCAGACTCCAAAATTGCTTCCAACTGTCATTTATTGAAATATTTGTGCTCTCTTGCAAACACTATTTCCTGACATTTCATTTATTGCATAAATCATGAGTTGGAAATATATACAGAAGTGATAGATATTTGGTGGAAAGACGCTGTATAAGATTCAGAAGGAAAAGATCTAATTCCACTAGTTGTATAAATTAGTAATTTTTAAGGTTAAAATGAATAATGATTGTAGAAGAGCTTTGTGACTCCTAATACAGTAAGAGGTGATTTGTAACGAGGATGACAGCCTAGAGTTCATTTGCTTGTTTTGCCTTCTGCCTCTCAGCAGGTTTCTGCCATGGGCGACAGAGAAACACGCAACCACTCAGATGTGACTGACTTCATTCTTGTCGGCTTCCGGGTGCACCCAGAGCTCCACATTCTGCTCTTCCTGCTTTTTCTGCTTGTCTATGCCATGATCCTTCTAGGGAACATTGGCATGATGGTCATTATTATGTTTGATCCCCGGCTGAACACACCAATGTATTTCTTCCTAGGCAACCTGGCCTTCGTCGATCTCTTCTATTCTTCTGTTATTGCACCCAAGGCTATGATCAACTTCTGGTCTGAGAGCAAGTCCATCTCCTTTGCAGGCTGTGTGACCCAGCTCTTTCTCTTTGCGCCTCTTCATTGTGACTGAGGGGTTTCTCCTGGCAGTCATGGCTTATGATCGCTTCATTGCCATCTGCAACCCACTCCTCTACACGGTCCAGATGTCAACACGTGTCTGTGTTCAGTTGGTGGCTGGTTCCTATTTTTGTGGCTGCATCAGCTCAGTTCTTCAGACCAGCATGACATTTACTTTATCCTTTTGTGCTTCTCGGACCATTGACCATTTTTACTGTGACACTCGCCCACTTCAGAGGCTATCTTGTTCTGACCTCTTCATCCTGAGAATGGTTTCTTTCACCTTATCTGGCCTCATTATCTTGCCTACCATCATAGTTATTGTTATTTCATATTTGTATATTGTGTCCACAGTTCTAAAGATACCCTCCACCGAGGGACGTCAGAAAGCCTTCTCTACTTGCAGCTCCCACCTGGGAGTCGTGAGTGTACTCTATGGTGCTGTCTTTTTTATGTATCTCACTCCTGACACATTTCCTGAGCTGAGTAAAGTGGCCTCCTTGTGTTACACCCTGCTCACTCCCATGTTGAATCCTCTGATTTACTCTCTGAGAAACAAAGATGTCAAAGAAGCTCTAAACAAACTTTTGGAGAAGAAAAGTACTATTCTGTGATTATTATTTTCTTCCACTAATGAGTGGTGTCTGTTTACTTTGTACTCCTCTGGTCATCAATGAAATTATTCTCCTGAGTATCATAGAAATGTTATCAAAAGCTTTTTAAAGGTAAGGTATTATTTCCATATAATACTTTATTTCCATGTGAGCATTGTCAAATGTAAATCTTGAATATTAGAGATGCTCTGGACATTACAGAAGCATTGTCCAAGATGAATCCTCACACTAATCTCAAATAACAGTTTATTTCACAAAACTGATTTCTATTTGTTTTTATTACATTCTGCTGAACATTATTTTTATACATTATTATAGTGTTTAAACAATTATTTTGTCCAGTGTTAGTTTTGGAATTGCTCCTTCCCTTATACACAATCCCGATGGCTCAGACTGTAAAGAATCTGCCTGCAATGCAGGAGGCCCAGGTTTAATCCGTGGGTTGAGAAGATCTCATGAAGAAGTAAATGGCCACCCACTCTAGCATTTTTTCCTGGAGAATTCCATGGACAGAGGAATCTGGAGGGCTACAGTCTAGGGGTTACAAAGAGTCGAACACAAGTGAGCAAATAACACATTTTACACACAAGCATTGGATATTGAAAAAAATGTCCAACTTACTTTTTAAAGTAAATGATTCCTGAATTAGTACTGATTTTTCTAACATGCTAAAGGGTTTTGACCTGAAACCGACCACCAGATCTTTCTCTAGCAAATATGGGCTTGTTTAGGATCAGCAGAGAATTATAATTTGTGGTCTGTAATCATGGCAATCCATATGCAAGTTTCTGCGTGTCAAGGGAAGGAGAACCATTTTATAGAAAAAAATGGAAGTTGGGAACTCTGTAGTGAACACAGTCCTTGCTTTTTCACTGGCTGAGTCTTTGCCAGGGAAAAAGAGTAATTTCCTTGCAGCCCTTCCAAAGGAATAGATGAAAGCCTAAAAAACCCAGCATTGTTTCAGAGAAAAAAGCCCTGTTCACATTGATGCATGGCAAAAACTACCACAATATTGTAAAGTAATTAGCCTCCAATTAAAATAAATAAATAAATTTTAAAAATGGGTTGGAGGCTAGCCACCTTAGGAGAAGCAATGTCTGCTCTGCAGGTAACAGGCTGATCAGTTTCCACGGAGGAGTCTGATCTCAAATCACACCAAAGTGCCAAATGACTACTAGCCTAAAGAGCCACATATTAACCAGAAAGTCAAAACCTTTAAATAGATCCCAAATAAAGCCAGAGTGCTTCAAATGCAAAGAGGGTGAAAGCTCAGTTCCAGGATAAACACATCTTCACTCTCCAAAGTTGGTGAGTAAAACAGCAGTCAACAATGGGCTCAAAAGAGGGTACTGCGCCTGTTTGCACACCAGGCCTAGTGCTGTTGGGAGTCATCTCTGGTCCCTGTGGGGGCCACGGAAATGTTGACCTGAAACAAAAAGACTGCCAGATAGTTCTCCAGCAAACATGCAGGAGAAGCACAGAGTTGCAATTCAAGGTCTGCCACCATGGCAAGACACATACATTCAAGTTCCCGAATGACAATGGAAAGAGAAATCTTTTAAAGAAGAAAGACTGAGCATGTCAACTACAAATTGGTATTTGCCATATACCTCTGTAAGGATTAGATCAAGTACTGACACAGCTGTTGATTTTCAACACTCTTTGAATAGATTTCAGGGTGGAGAACAGAAATGAGGCATTCTGTGCTCTGGGAAAAACTGGCAGAACAGGTCTTCAGATAGATATTTTCAGGAGCTGATTTTATGAACCCAATTTTTGTGTCTCCTCATATCTAGAAAAACACTAAAATCCATGGTGACAACTGTTCCTTGTAAGCATCAGAAACCTTCAAAAAATGTGTGCTTAATTTTTGAACAAAAAAATGTGCAAAAAATATGTATACCCCTTCAACAAAATCACATATATACTGACCATCTTTGGAGTAGTTTCTCAGAGCTATCTTAGGGCTGTCTCCCAGACTATAGACTTCATTTTGCCCCCAATAAAATTTGACTCAAGACTCTCATGTGTGTATTTTTTTAAGTCAACAGGTGCTGTAGTGAACAAACAGTCCTTGATTTTTCATTGGCTGAGTCTTTCATAGGAAAGAAGAGGAGTTTTTGTCCTTCCTATTGGGCTCTACTTTGTTGTAGGTGTGAAAACTCCCAACTTTGAGCCTTCAATTCTATTTAATTGAGGTTTCTGTTTACTAATTTTTTATAACCTTTTTAAAATTTTCACTTGAATCAACTATTTTATATATGGTGTATCAAAAGGTAATAATAAGAAGAAACAAACAATAAATAATCTTCATTTTATGCATCAGCTTGGGAAATTGTGTACTGAGTGTCTCAGGCATAGGGGAGTGCTCTGAGGACCTGCTTGCTCCTGGGTCCTAATATAAAAAACCGAAGTGGGAGATAAAAATATATAAAATTTTTGAGCAATCATTTCCTTAAATGAACCTTCAAAATTTTTCCTATATTAATTATTTAAAGAATATTTAATAAAAGAATAGAGGCTAGGCAGTCATCAAAATAGAATGGGATTCAAACTTTTCCTACTATGCCTCTGTATCTTCATTTGTTCTATTAATTTTATTTAATCTTTAACATCATCTGATCTTGTGGTAGGCTTAGGTATAAATAACCTTATTCTTTATAGAACTTGCGATTTAATGTTTGAATCAAATCATTGGGCATGTAATTGAAATCCAGAAATTTTATTTCATTGTTTAATGCACACAAAAAATGAATATGGAGACTGTAAGGTGAGGTGCCTGAGAGTGGGTGTTGTTAATCAAGGAAAGTCTTAGGGATATATGGAAAATATATTTGAAGGATGTAAGATTGGAGGCAGGGATACTGCTTTATCAGTTTATGTTATTGATGGGGCTTGAAGTATGCCGATGTAATTTTTAAAAGGCTTATTTAAAAATATAAGTATAATACCCAGAACACAGTAACTGATTAGTATGAGAAAGATGCAGCAAAGAAGGTGTCTCATCATTTTGAACCTAAATAATATGTGTGGTGATGGTACAAGTCATAAAAATGAAGGAGCTCTAAGCAGGCTAGGAATAGAGAATTTCCTTAACTTGAAAAGTAACATCTACCAAAAATCTAGAGCTAAGGTCATATTTATGGTGAGAAAGCAAAAACTTTCTTGTTAGAATTAGTAACAAGGCTAGGAAGTCCTCACTACAAAACCTTTTCAACATCCAACAGTAAGTCTTAGCTAATACAATAGATAAGAAAAGGAATGAAAAGTAGTATGGACTGAATTATGTTTTTCAAAACTCAAATGCTTAAGCCCTAAATCCAGTATTATAGCATATGACTATAGTGTTGAGTCTTGAACAACAATGATCTGCACCATGCAGGTTCACTTATACACAAACTGCTTTCAATAAGTGTATTATAATTTTTAAAAATATTTGCAACTATTTGAAAAAAAATTGCAGATGAACTACGTAGCTTAGAAATACTGAAAAAAATTAAGAAAAATCAAGGTATGTTATGGATGTATAAAATGTTTGTAATACTGCTTTATTTTGTCACTTATTAACATCAGTTCAGTTCAGTCCCTTAGTCGTGTCCGACTCTTTGCGACCCCAGGGACTGCAGCACACCAGGCTTCCCTGTCCATCACCAACTCCCGGAGCTTGCTCAACTCATGTCCACTGAGTCGGTGATGCCATTCAATTATCTCATCCTCTGTCATCCTCTTCTCCTTCTGTCTTCAATCTTTTGCAGCTTCAGGGTCTTTTCCAATGAGTCAGTTCTTCAGCTTCAGCATCAGTCTGTCCAATGAATATTCGGGACTGATTTCCTTTAGGATGGACTGCTTGGATCTCCTTTCTGTCCAAGGGACTCTCATGAGTCTTCTCCAACACCACAGTTCAAAAGCATCAATTCTTTGGCCTTCAGTTTTCTTTATAGTCCAACACTCACATCCATACATGACTACTGGAAAAACCATATCTTTGACTAGATGGACCTTTGTTGGCAAAGTAATGGCTCTGCTTTTTAATATACTGTCTAGATTGGTCATAGCTTTTCTCCAAAGGAGCAAGCATCTTTTAATTTCATGGCTACAATCACCATCTGCAGTGATTTTGGAGCCCCCCAAAATAAAGTCTGTCACTGTTTCCATTGTTTCCCCATCTATTTGCCATGAAGTGATGTAACCAGATGCCATGATCTTCATTTTCTGAATGTGAGTTTTAAGTCAACTTTTTCATTCTCCTCTTTCACTTTCATAAAGAGGTGCTTTAGTTCTTTGCTTTCTGCCAAAAGGGTGGTGTCATCCATATATCTGATGTTATTGATATTTTCCCCAGCAATCTTGATTCCAGCTTGTGCTTCACACAGCCCAGCATTTCCCATGATGTACACTTCATATAAGTTAAATAAGCAGGGTGACAATATACACCCTTTTTTGATGTACTCCTTTCCTGATTTGGAACCAGTCTATTGTTCCATATCCATTTCTAAATGTTGCTTCTTGACCTGCATACAGATTTCTCAGGAGGTTTCCCATCTCCTTAAGAATTTTCCACAGTTTGTTGTGATCCACACAGTGAAACAGTCAAAGGCTTTGGCATAGTCAATAAAGGAGAAATAGATGTTTTTCTGGAACTCTCTTGCTTTTTCCATGATCCAATGGATGCTGCCGATTTGATCTCTGGTTCCTCTGCCTTTTCTAAATTCAGCTTGAACATCTGGAAGTTCTCAGTTCATATACTGTTGAAGCCTGGCTTGGAGAATTTTGAGCATTACTTTGCTAGTGTGTGAGATGAGTGCAACTGTGTGGTAGTTTGAATATTCTTTGGCATTGCCTTTCTTTGAGATTGGAATGAAAACTGACATTTTCCAGTCCTGTGTTTTCCAAATTTGCTGGCGTATTGAGTGCAACACTTTCACAGCATCATCATTTAGGATTTGAAACAGCTCAACTGGAATTCCACCACCTCCACTAGCTTTGTTCATGGTTGATGCTTCTTAAGGCCCACTTGACTTTGCACTCCAGGATGTCTGGCTCTAGGTGAGTGATCACACCATCGTGGTTATCTGGGTCATGAAGATCTTTTCTGTATAGTTCTGTGTATTCTTGCCACCTCTTCTTAATATCTTCTGCTTCTGTTAGGTCCATACAATTTCTGTCCTTTATTGAGTTCATCTTTGCATGAAGTGGTCCCTTGGTATCTCTAACATCTTGAAGAGATCTCTAGTCTTTCCCATTCTATTGTTCTAGTGTACTTTGCATTGATCACTTAGGAAGGCTTTCTTATTATCTCTCCTTGCTATTCTTTGGAACTCTGCATTCAAATGGGTATATCTTTCTTTTTCTCCTTTGTCTTTTGCTTCTCTTCTTTTCCTTAGCTATTTGTAAGGCCTCCTCAGACAACCACTTTGCCTTTCTTATTTTTGAGGATGGTCTTGATCTTGCCATCTTCTGAGGATGGTCTTGATCACTGCCTCCTGTACAATGTCATGAACCTCCATCCATAGTTCTTCAGGCACTCTGTCTATCAGATCTAATCCCTTGAATCTATTTGTCACTTTCACTGTATAATCATAAGGGATTTGATTTAGGTCATACCTGAATGGTCTAGTGGTTTTCTCTACTTTCTTCAATTTAAGTTTGAATGTTGAAATAAGGAGTTCATGATCTGAGTCACAGTCATCTTTGGTGACTTTTTTTTGGTGACTGTATAGAGCTTCTCCATCTTTGGCTACAAAGAATATAATCAATCCAATTTTGGTATTAACCATCTGGTGATGTCCATGTGTAGAGTCTTCTCTTGTGTTGTTGGAAGAGGGTGTTTGCTATGACCAATGCATTCTCTTGGCAAAACTCTATTAGCCTTTGTCCTGCTTCATTCTGTACTCCAAGGCCAAACTTGCCTGTTACTCCAGGTATCTCTTGACTTCCTACTTTTGCATTCCAGTCCCCTATGATGAAAAGGACATCTTTTTTTTGGTGTTAGTTCTAGAAGGTCTTGTCTTCATAAAACCGTTCAACTCAGCTTCTTCACCATTAGTGGTTGGGGCATAGACTTGGATTACTGTGATATTGAATGGTTTGCCTTGGAAACAAATAGAGATCATTCTGTTGTTTTTGAGATTGCACCCAAGTACTGCATTTCAGACTCTTTTGTTGACTATGAGGGTTACTCCATTTCTTCTAAGGGATTTTTGCCCACAGTAGTAGATATAATGGTCATCTGAATTAAATTCACCCATTCCAGTCCATTTTAGTTCACTGATTCCTAAAATGTCAATATTCACTCTTGCCATCTCCTGTTTGACCACTTCCAATTTGCCTTGATTCATGGACCTAACATTCCATGTTTCATTGCAATATTGTTCTTTTAGAATTGGACTTTACTTCCATCACCAGTCACAACTGGGCATTGTTTTTGCTTTGGCTCCGTCTCTTCATTCTTTCTGGAGTTATTTCTCCACTCTTCTCCAGTAGCATATTGGGCACCTACTGACCTGGGGAGTTCATCTTTCAGTGTCATATCTTTTTGCCTTTTCATACTGTTCATGGGGTTCTCAAGGCAAGAATACTGAAGTGGTTTGTCATTCCCTTCTCCAGTGGGCCACGTTTTGTCAGTACTCTCCACTATGACCTGTCTGTCTTGGATGGCCTTATAAGGCATCAGTCATAGTTTCATTGAATTAGACAAGGCTGTGGTCCATGTGATCAGTTTGATTAGTTTTCTGTGATTGTGGTTTTCATTCTGTCTGCCCTCTGATGGATAAGGATAGGAGGCTTATGGAAGTTTCCTGGTGGGAGAGACTGAATGTGGGGGCAACTGGGTCTTGTTCTGATTGGCGGGACCATGCTCAGTAAATCTTTAATCTAAGTTTCTGTTGATGGGCAGGGCTGTGTTCCCTCCTTGTTGTTTGACCTGCAGGCAAACAATGACAGGAGTAATGAAGATAATGGTGACCTCCTTCCAAAGGTCTTTTGCATGCCCTATTGTATTCAGTGCATGCAGAAGGCCACTGTCACCCCAGGGCTCGGCTGGAGATTCCGGGACATTCACAGACAAGTCTTTATTAGCACACAAAACACAAATCTATCACAAAATGTTAAAATTTACCAAGACTGATGAACACAAATCCTTATAGACCATACTTGCCTGGTACAATTCCCAGTTGAGAGAAATGTAAAAACCCTAAGAATGCAGTATTAAATCACAAGTACAGGAAATTGACTGTAGTGCATATTGTACTGCTGTCATAATTTTGTGCTACCTCCTGTTGCTGTTATGGTGAGCTCGAGTGCTGTGAGTATCCACTTAAAACACTACATGATACTAATCATCTTCGTGTGACTTGTTAATCTCTCCAATAAACTGGGTACCACAATAAAAAGTGATATGTCCCACGTCTTGTATATTTTTCATCATATTTAGTGTAATACCTTGAATATTAACACCATTAGGCTCCTATGAAATGCTACTAGTAATGCTGGAAGTGCTCCTAAGAAGCAGAGAATAGTCATGACCTTACAAGTAAAAGCTGAATTCCTAGGTACCTACTGAAGACTGAGGTCTGTAGCTATAGTTGCTTGCCATTTTAAGATGAATGAATCCAGTGTAAGGACTATTATTTTTTCAAAAAGAAATTCATGAAGCTGTAGCTTCCTGTAGCTATGCCAGTAAGCATTAAACTTTGCATTTTTGTGAAATACCTTATCTCATATTAAAAATGAATCTTTTACTGGGTGCAGGATTGCCAGGAGAAAGACATATATCTATACATTCTAATATGATTTGAGAAAAAGCAAAGTCATTATATTACAACTTTAAGCAAAAGAAAGGTGAAGGATTGAAAACTGGTGAATTTGATGACAGCAAAGGATGGTTTCATAATTTTAGAAAAAGATTTGGCTTAAAAAGTGTCACGATAACAGGAAAAGCAGCTTCTGATGATTAATGAACAGCAGAGGAGTTCCAAATGCCAAGAAAATCACTGAAGAGAGAGGATATCTGCCGGAATCAGTTTTTAATGCAGATAAAAGTACCCTATTCTGGGGGAGAAAATCACAAAGGATATTTATTAGTGAGGAACGGAAGTGAGAACCAGAATTTAAGGCAGGAACAGATAGGCTCACCCTACTGTTTTGTGCTAATGTATTCAGATTTATTACCTATAAAACCTCTAATCCCCAAGATTTAAAGGGAAATGTAAACTGCAGCTGTAAGCCTTCAGGTTGCATAGCAAGGACTAGTCAAGTACCCTTTTCTTTTCTGCATTGGTTCCATGGATGCTTTGGTGCTAAGGTAGAAAGTACTGTGAAGGTATGCCTTAATTTTTTTTTTTAAACTGGACAGTGTCCCTGGCTTCCCAGAACTCCATGAGTTAAATTTCAAAAGTGTCTATTTGTGCCCCTAACACAACATCTCTATTTCAGCCCCTAGTTTGGGAGGCATATTGATCTTTAAGACTCATTACACATGATACTCTACAGAAAATATTGTCAATGATACGGAAGAGAACTCTGACAGAGAGAACACCATGAAAGTCTGAAAGGATTATACCACTGAAGATGCCATCATTGTTATAGAAAAAGCTGTGAAAGCCATCAAGCCTGAAATAGTAAATTCCTGCTGGAGAAACTGTGTGCAGATGCTGTACATGATTTTACATGATTTACAGCAGAGCCAATCAAGAAAATCATGAAAGATATTGAGGACAGGGCAAGTGGTGAAGTGGGTATTTTGTTTCAAGGTATGGATGTTCAAGAACATCCAAAATCCAAGAACTGCTAAATACCCCAACAAAGGAATGAACAGAGGTCTGACGGAGATGAGTGGCTCTCAGTCCATGCCGGATGACCAGGAGGAGGACGCAGAAGAAGCAGCGCCAGAGACAAGTGACATCAGGCAATCAGGCAAAAGGACTCCAATCATTTACGACTGCTTTGGACTTCTTTTATACCATGAACCCTTCTATTATTGGGTTGGCTAAAAAGTTCATTACGGTTTTTCTGTACACTGGTATGAAAAACTGGAATAAACTTTTTGGCCTACCCAACACATTATGAATTACATCATAATGAATTACACTATGGAGCTTCCCTTGTAGCTCAGTTGGTAAAGAATCTGCCTGCAATGCAGGAGACTCAGGTTTCCTGGGTCAAGACAATCCCCTAGAGAAGGAAATGGCAACATATTCTTGTATTCTAGCATGGAAAATCCTATGGACAGAGGAGCTTCGTAGGCTACACTCCACTGGGTCACAAGAGTCAGACACGACTTAGTGACTAAACCACCACCACAGTATATGTGGGCTTCCCAGGTGGAAGCCCTGAGTTGAGAAGACCTCCTCCCCTGGAGGAGGAAATGGCAATCCACTCCAGTATTCTTGGCTGGAAAAATCCCATGAACAGAAGGACATGTAGGGCTACAGTCCACGTGGTTGCAAGGAGTCAGACATGACTTGGCAATTGAGCATGAATGCATGGTATGTGTACCTGTCTCTCTTGTAATTAGAGAAACTGCATATTACCATCATAGGTAGGTGGGTTTTAAAAAATATAACAATGTTTCTAATACTGTATTATAACTATGATTATAATACTGCATGTTTTAAAAACTTTATAATAATTCATTGATTAGTTGCATAGGTTGGGCTAGTGTGAAGGAATTATACTGACTACAGAATTCCCATGAAGCATTCATGTTGTGCTTTAGTTAACAAAACACCTGCATTGATACAGGTGAAAGAATCCTTACACCTGTAAATAAATGCAAAGTCCTTTTTCACATTATCTTTTTTATATTTTTTATCTTCTCATTTTTGATGTTTAATGTTAGTAATATGAATAACATACAGTGTTTTGTATCATATAGAGCCATACTGATGTAGGATTGAGAGATTATTTGACAGATGACCATTTGTTGATTGATGTGCATCTATAAGTTTCCCTACTGGGCAAATTGCCTCCAGTAATTCTTCTTGTTGTATCATTTTAAAATTATTCAGGGACATATTTTTCTCTACATTCCAATGCAATTAAATTTGTCCTTTAAGGGGACAATATAAAGAATGCATGAAATTCAACAACAAAAAAACCCAAACAAATTGATTAAAAAATGGGTAGAGACATAGAGAAGGACTTGTGGACCTATCAGGGGAAGGAGAGGGAGACAAACTGCGAGAGTATGATTGACATATACACACCACCATGGGTAAAATATCTGGAAATATCTGTATAACATAGGGAACCCAACTTGGTGCTGAGAAGGCTGGAATGGGTAATTGGGAGGGAGGTTCCAGAAGGAGGGGATATACATATACTTAGAGCTGATTCATGCTGTTGTACAGCAGAAACCAGCACAACATTGTAAAGTAATTATCCTCCAATTAAAAATAAATAAAAAAAAATGTCTCACCCAAGGGCAGGGTCAGCAACCGAGAGGAGCTATCCCACATCAGAGGTAAGGAGCAGTGGCTGCACTTTGCTGGAGCAGCCGTGAAGAGAGACCCCACGTCCAAGGTAAGAGAAACCCAAGTAAGACAGTAGGCACTGAGAGAGGGCATCAGAGGGCAGACAGACTGAAACTACAATCACAGACAACTAGCCAATCTGATCACATGGACCACAGTCTTGTCTAACTCAATGAAACTAAGCCATGCAGTGTGGGGCCACCCAAAACGGCCAGGCCATGGTGGTCATGTGGTCCACAGGAGAAGGGAATGGCAAACTACTTCAGTATTCTTGCCTTGAGAACCCCATGAACAGTATGAAAAGGCAAAAAGATAGGACACTGAAAGATGAACTCCCCAGTCGGTAGGTGCCCAATATGCTACTGGAGAAGAGTGGAGAAATAACTACAGAAAGAATGAAGAGATGGAGCCAAAGCAAAAACAACACCCAGTTGTGAATGGGACTGGTGAAGGAAGCAGGGTTCGATGATGTAAGGAGCAATATTACATAAGAACCTGGAATGTTATGTCCATGAATCAAGGCAAATTGGAAGTGGTCAAACAGGAGATGACAAGAGTGAACTAAGATATTCTGGGAATCAGTGAACTAAGATGGACTGGAATGGGTGAATTTAACTCAGATGACCATTATATCTACTACTGTGGGCAAGAATCCCTTAGAAAAAATGGAGTAGCCATCATAGTCAACAAAAGAGTCCGAAATGCAGTACTTGGATGCAATCTCAAAAATGACAGAATGATCTCTGTTTGTTTCCAAGGCAAACCATTCAATATCATGGTAATCCAAGTCTATGCCCCACCAGTAATGCTGAAGAAGCTGAAGTTGAACAGTTCTATGAAGACCTACAAGACCTTTTAGAACTAACACCCAAAAAAGATGTCCTTTTCATTATAGGGGATTGGAATGCAAAAGTAGGAAGTCAAGAAACACCTGGAGTAACAGGCAAGTTTGGCCTTGGAGTATAGAATGAAGCAGGACAAAGGCTAATAGAGTTCTGCCAAGAGAATGCACTGGTCATAGCAAACACCCTCTTCCAACAATAGAAGAGAAGACTCTACACATGGACATCACCAGATGGTCAACATCGAAATCAGATTGATTGTATTCTCTGCAGCCAAAGATGGAGAAGCTCTATACAGTCAGCAAAAACAAGACCAGGAACTGACTGTGGCTCGGATCATGAACTTCTTATTGCCAAATAGACTAAAATTGAAGAAAGTGAAGAAAACCACTAGACCATTAAGGTATGACCTAAATCAAATCCTTTATGACTATACAGTGAAAGTGAGAAATGTCTGATAGACAGAGTGCCTGATGAACTATGGATGGTGTTTCATGACATTGTACAGGAGATAGGAATCAAGACCATCCCCAAGAAAAAGAAATGCAAAAAAGCAAAATGACTGCCTGAGGAGGCCTTACAAATAGCTGTGAAAAGAAGGGAAGCAAAAAGCAAAGGAGAAAAAGAAAGATATACCCATTTGAATGCAGAGTTCCAAAGAATAGCAAGGAGAGATAAGAAAGCCTTCCTCAGCAATCAATGCAAAGAAATAGAGGAAAACAATAGAATGGGAAAGACTAGAGATCTCTTCAAGAAAATCAGAGATACCAAGGAAACATTTCATGCAAAGATGGGCTCAATAAAGGACAGAAATGGTAGGGACCTAACAGAAGCAGAAGTTATTAAGAATACACATAAGAAGTGTACAAAAAAGATCTTCATGACCCAGATAATCACGATGGTGTGATCACTCACCTAGAACCAGACATCCTGGAATGTGAAGTCAAGTGGGCCTTAGAAAGCATCACTATGAACAAAACTAGTGGAGGTGATGGAATTTCAGTTGAGCTATTTCAAATCCTGAAAGATGACGCTGTGAAAGTGCTGCACTCAATATGCCAGCAAATTTGGAAAAACTCAGCAGTGGCCACAGGACTGGAAAAAGTCAGTTTTCATTCCAATCCCAAAGAAAGACAATGCCAAAGAATGCTCAAACTACTGCACAATTGCACTCATCTCACACGCTAGTAAAGTAATGCTTAAAATTCTCCAAGCCAGGCTTCAGCAATATGTGAACCATGAATTTCCAGATGTTCAAGCTGGTTTTAGAAAAGGCAGAGGAACCAGAGATCAAATTGCCAACATCTGCTGTATCATCAAAAAAGCAAGAGAGTTCCAGAAAAACATCTATTTCTGCTTTATTGACTATGCCAAAGCCTTTGACTGTGTAGATCACAATAAACTGTGGAAAATTCTGCCTCTTGAGAAACCTGTATGCAGGTTAGGAAGCAACAGTTAGAACTGGACATGGAATGACAGACTGGTTTCAAATAGGAAAAGGAGTACATCAAGGCTGTATATTGTCACCCTGCTTATTTAGCTTATATGCAGAGTACATCATGAGAAATGCTAGGCTGGATGAAGCACAAGCTGGAATCAAGATTGCCAGGAGAAATATCAATAACCTCAGATATGCAGATGACATCACCCTTATGGCAGAAAGTGAAGAAGAACTAAAGAGCCTTTGATGAAAATGAAAGAGGAGAGTAAAAAACTTGGCTTAAAGCTCAACATTCAGAAAACTAATATCATGACATCCAGTCCCATCACTTCATGGCAAATAGATGAGGAAACAGTGGAATCAGTGGCTGACTTTATTTTTCTGGGATCCGAAATCACTGCAGATGATAATTGCAGCCATGAAATTAAAAGACGCTTGCTCCTAGGAAGGAAGGTATGACCAACCTAGACAGCATATTAAGAAGCAGAGACATTACTTTGCCAACAAAGGTCCGTCTAGTCAAGGTTATGGTTTTTCCAGTAGTCATGTATGGATGTGAGAGTTGGATTATAAAGAAAGCTGAGCACTGAAGAATTGATGTTTTTGAACTGTGGTGTTGGAGAAGACTCTTGAGAGTCCCTTGGACTGCAAGGAGATCCAACCAGTCCATCCTAAAGGAGATCAGTCCTGGGTGTTCATTGGAAGGACTGATGTTGAAGCTGAAACTCCAGTATTTTGGCCACCTGATGCAAAGAGCTAACTCATTTGAAAAGACCCTGATGCTGGGAAAGATTGAGGGCAGGAGGAGAAGGGTATGACAGAGGATGAGATGGTTGGATGGCATCATGGATTTGATGGACATGGGTTTGGGTGGACTCTGGGAGTTGGTGATGAACAGGGGGGTTGGCGTGCTGTGGTTCATGGGGTCGCAAAGGGTTGGACATGACTGAGTGACTGAACTGAACTGAAGATCTGTAAGGGTTTGCTTTTTCTCTGCTTCCATCACTGATTTCTTTGCATTTACAAACAACAGTGTGTGTTTTAGCAATAAATGAGTGAAATAAAATCATGGGTAAAGGATTTTAATATATATTTTTCCATAGAAGTGATACAGATGGCCAACAGGCACAAGAATACATGTTAAACATCACAAATTATTAGGGAAATGCAAATCAAAGCACAATGAGATACCACCTCATGCCTGTTAGAATAGCTTTTACCAAAAAGGCAAAACGTAATAAGTGATGGTGAAGGTGTGGAGTAAAGGAAACTCTCATATATTCTTGGTGAGATTATAAATAGGCTCAGCCACGATAGAAAAAAGTATGGAGATTTCTCAAAATATTAAGAGTAGAGCTACCATATGATTCAGCTATTCTGCTTCTGGGTATTTATCCAAAGGATATGAAAATATTAATTTGAAAAGATATATGCATCCTTGAGTTCACCACAGCATTATTTACAATAACCAAGGTAGAGAAGCAACTTAAGTGTGCACTGATGGATGGATAAAGAAGAAATGATATATATAAAGAATATAATCATACTCAACCTAAAAAAAGATGAAACCTTGCCATTAGTGATACTATGGATGGACTTCAAGGGTATTATTCTAACTGAAATTAGTTAAATAGAGAAAGACAAATACCATATGTTTACTCATATATGGAATACAGAAGACAAACAAATGAAAGCCAAAATAAGTGAGCAGACGAAACCAATCAAAAACAAACATGTAGATACAGAGAACAGAACAGTCACTATCAGAGAGAAAGAGGTGGGGGAGTGAGTGGAGGGTGAAATGGGTAAAGGAGATCAACTATATGGTGATGGAAACTAAATCTTCAGTGATGAGCACTCCACAGTATATACAGAAGTAGAAATATAATGTACTCATGAAACTTGTATAATATAAACCAGTGTTACCTAAATAAACAGCATATTAAAAAATAATAAATCTTGAAATATCAGCTATCACAGAAAAAAAGCTTTTTGGTCTCCTTTGCAAGGATAGTCTTTAAGGCCAGTTTTTTATGTTTGCTCCAACTCAAAGAGGGCATTTCCTATTTGTCTCCTCAAGTTCTCTCTGGTGTACTTGTAGTTGGTCTACAGTTAGCTTTTTGCTCTCATGGAGCTAATAGTCTCTTCTTCTTTGGCTATCACAAATTTTTATTACGTTTCAGAGTTCACTTGTGTTTGGACTTTCCCACACTTTGTTCTAAACAGAGTCTGTTCACTTGGATCTCTCTGTTATGGTACACCTTTCATTCTAGGCAAAGCCTGTGTGTGGTTCAGTACTCTCAGAGTGACCCCTCTGCTTTAGAAGCAGGTTTCTGGGTGAGGTCGGTAACCTAACAGCATTATCTCTCTTGGCATAGAACCTCCATCCTTTGAACAAGGGCCACTGAAACTAGTTTATCAGGCCAGAGGTCACGCTTCTACCCTATGAATGAAGGCAGGTAAAGAAAGAGATTGCCAAAATATTTTAGCCATTCTTGCTTTGAATAGAGCTTCTGCATCATTTATATCCTAGGGAATAAGATATGTTTGCAACATACTACTCTCAAGGTGATGGGCTTCCCAGGTGGCACTAGTGGTTAAGAACCCACCAGTCAATGTAGGAAACATAAGAGATATGGGGTATGATTCCTGGCTTGGAAAGATCCCCTGGAGGGGGGCATAGCAACCCATTCCAATATCCTTGCCTGGAGAATCCCATGGACAGAGGAGCCTGGCAGCTACAGTCCATTGGGTTGCATAGAGTTGGACGTGACTGAAGAGACTTAGCATGTGGGCACTTAGTCTCAAGTTGATATGGTAACCTTTGTCTGGTACCGAGGGGAAGAGGAATCTGTATATTTTTTCTTACACTTGCCTGTAAGAAAGTCATGCTGTGCTGAGACAGGAGAGGAAGGAAGTGGGCCCTGGATCAAATAAGTATGTGTGACTATTTATATTGGCTTTATTCACAATATTTGATAACTGAAAACACCTCAACTGCCCAACAATTTAAGAGTACCAAAATTTGGTACACATGTAAGTGGAATACTCATCAATAAAAAGAATGAATTACTTATAGATATAACATGAATAAACCTCAAAATCATTTTACTCAGTGAAAAAAGTCTGAGATAAAAGGGTGAATACTGTATGCAAGCATATTTATATCCAAAAGAAAATCACATCACTGGTTATTTGAAAATGGATTTGGAAGGAAGCATGGTTAATAAAGGGCATGATACATCTTTTGCAGGTTATGGAAATGTTCTGTATCTTGATATGCTGATGGTTTCACTGATGTATAAAACTGGTTAAACTCACAGAAACGTATACTCAATGAATACAGTTCATTTCACACTATTTCTCAATAAAGCATTTGAGAAAAAATCATAAGTAGAGCTTCATTTTTAGATGCAAGGAGTTACGTTTTAGAGCACTGGCTCACGTATATCTTATTTTAGATTGAAGATTTTAAAAAGATCTTTTTGGTCCCTTCCAAAGGATTCTCACAAGAAAACAGTTCTTGTATGTTTGTTGACTCCTATTAGACTCAGGCTGATTTTCCCCCCATTTTCTTTCTTTTCTTCTTTTCTTTTTTAAATCTGAAGTCCCTGATCCTCATGGACCTTGGTTCTGGAGTCTAGATATCTTTTTTTTTTTTCATTTATTTTTATTAGTTGGAGGCTAATTACTTTACATCATTGCAGTGGTTTTTGTCATACATTGAAATGAATTAGCCATGGATTTACATGTATTCCCCATCCCGGTCCCCCCTCCCACCTCCCTCTCCACCCGATCCCTCTGGGTCTTCCCAGTGCACCAGGCCCGAGCACTTGTCTCATGCACCCAACCTGGGCTGGTGATCTGTTTCACCCTAGTGAATATTATCTATATTGTATATATAGTGTATATTATCTAGGGTGAAACAAAGTCTAGATATCTTAATAGCTAACTTATACTTCTTTCTTTCCCAGGAGGACTGTCTCCCAGAAGGTAAAGGAAGCCTCAGTGCTGCAATTATTAGAAAAATTTATATTGTTATGCCAAAAGCATAGCTGTTATGAATAACTGTTGCTGTTATTTTGGCAGGTTATCAGAGATTCCAGATGACTCAAGGCCTCTACTTGGATGTCTAAGACAATCTATTTTCCTTCTTAAAAGCATTCAAGCACTAGAGAATGCAGGAGAGAGACTATCCTGATGATGGATTTCTCAGGTTTATTTTGCATAACTACAGATTATAGTTACTGAAAGTATTTCAGAGTTATCCAAGCATCACTGGAAAATTCATTTCTTTCTCTTCTACAAAGGATATAACATTTTCCAATGTCAAATACTAAAAGACATTTCCTCATAAAGGAAATTTATAAGCCAACAGATATCCTTATTACATAGTGTGATAAGGAAAATAAGCCTATTTTCTCTATAGGAAGAATATGAAACTGAGATACTGAACATGTATTTGAAAATTCTGAGAGGAAGGGAGTTCATTTTATTTTGACATAACGATTTTTTCAGTATTGGTAGTTGTAACATAGACATTAACTTTGTTTACTCTTTTTAGAATGAAAACAATAAAAAGGCAAAAAAATCAGAATTCTGAGGCTTCTTTTTACAAATATGCAAATTACCAAACAACATAAGGTAAGAGTAAATTTTAAAACATGTGAGTTTTTGACAACAAATCACCAACTATTTTTCTATTGACTACTCTGGGAAAAACACTCTCCTTTTGTCAGATATAAATGTCTTCAGCTGTAAACATTAATATTAGAATGAGTTTGTTAGGAATCATTTCAGTTCAGTTTAGTTGCTCAGTTCTGTCCAACTCTTTGTGACCCCATGGACTGCAGCATGCCAGGGCTGTCTGGTCCATCACCAACTCCTGGATCATTAAAATGATCTGGTACCTTGCCCCCAGGCAGGATTAAAAAAATATAAATAAGATATATTATTTTTCAAAAAACATTTCACAACAATTACAGTGTTTCCTTTCACTGTCTAAATAGTTTATACTTCCTCAGATCCTAAGAATGATCTATTTAAAATCTTGCCCCTTTATAATTATCTGCAAATTTAATTTTTGATGGAGCTGGTGAATAACAAATATATATCAAAATGACATCATACCATTTTACTGAAAGCCATATTTTTCTCATGCAAAATATTATACTTCTCTCAGATTTCTTTATTAAAGAAAAAGGTTACAGATTAAGAGCATGGATTTGAGAGCCAGATTTCTGGGCTTCAGACTTCAATTCTGACCCTAGTAGGTGGCTTTCAGCATATTTTATTTCTTGGTACTTCATTTTCCTTACTGTAAACCAGAGAATACAATAACACTCACCTCATATTATTGTTGTATATATTAAATGAGCTACTATGAAAGCATTTAGAAAAGTAGTCTATAAAAGATTCCACATAATGTTTGCCATTATTATTGTTGTCTAGGCAGAGTCATGCACATAAAGGCCTGAGGAGGAGTGATCTTATTTGAACTGTTTAGTAAATGAACTAATGATGACTGTGAAATTTATATTCAGGGTAAATAAGAATGCAATCAACAATTTCTTCATATGTATCTTTTGTTCAGTATCCATTTCTAAAGTAATTCTATGTAGACAGTATAAATCTCTTTTTTAAACACTATGAGCTGTTAGCTGAGGAAATGTGAGAAAATTGTATTTATGAAAAAGAATTTGAGGCTTATCTGAAATTTGAAGAATTTGAGATTTATGCATGAAATTCTAGCATGCAAGTGATAATAATTTTTGTGTTTGGTTGTTCACAACTAATTCTTTGTGAGTATATAACTTACATCAAAATCCAAAGTTTTCATTATCCACAAAAAGTAATCAGAACTTTGAAGTGAAGTCGCTCAGTCATGTCCGACTCTTTGCGACCCCATGGACAGTAGCCTGCACCAGGCTCCTCCATCCATGGGATTTTCTAGGCAAGAGTACTGGAGTGGGTTGCCATTTCCTTCTCCAGGGAATCTTCCCAACCCAGGGATTGAACCCAGGTCTCCCACATTGTAGACAGACGCTTTACCATCTGAGCCACCAGGGAAGTCCTGATGTCACAACCTTTAAGTAGTCTTAAAATTCAGTCATTTTCTTTGTATCTGCTGGTAATCTAAGTTTGCCAAGCTAAGTTTTACTAAATGAGACTACTGAAGCCCTTAATATCACCAAACTAAGATACCAAAATTGCTTCCAAAATGTCATTTATTGAAATATTTGTGCTCTCACAACTAGTTTCATGACACTGCATTTATTGCCTAAATCGTGATTAGGAAATATATACAGAAGTGATACTTGCAAACATGAATGGCATTTGAGTTTGAAGGCACTGTATAAGTTTCATAAGGAAAAGATCTAATTCCACAGCATGTATGGATTAGTGATTTTTAAGGTTAAAATAAATAATGATTATAGAATAGCTTTGTGACTCCTATACTGAAAGAGATTATTTGTAGCTAGGATGACAGCCAAGAGTTCATTTGTTTATTTTGCCTTGTACCTCTCAGCAGGTTTCTGCCATGGGTGACAGGGAAACATGCAACTACTCAGAAGTCACTGACTTCATTCTTGTCGGCTTCAGGGTCCGCCCAGAGCTCCACATTCTGATCTCCCTGTTATTTGTGCTTGTCTATGCCATGATCCTTCTAGGGAAATTGGCATGATGGTCATTATTATGTTTGATCCCCAGTTGAACACACCAATGTATTTCTTCTTAGGCAACCTCTCCTTCATCGATCTTTTCTATTCTTCTGTTATTGCACCCAAGGCTATGATCAACTTCTGGTCTGAGAGCAAGTCCATCTCCTTTGCAGGCTGTGTGACTCAGTTCTTTCTCTTTGTTCTCTTCATTGTGACCAAGGGATTTCTCCTGGCAGCCATGGCTTATGACCGCTTCATTGCCATCTGCAATCCTCTCCTCTACACTGTCCAGATGTCAACACGTGTCTGTGTTCAGTTGGTGGCTGGTTCCTATTTTTGTGGCTGTATCAGCTCAATTATTGAGACCAGCATGACATTTACTTTATCATTTTGTGTTTCTAGGACCACTGACTATTTTTACTGTGATATTTGCCCCCTGCAGAGACTATCTTGTTCTGATCTCTTCACCCTTAAAATGGTTTCTTTCACCTTCTCTGTCTTCATTGTCTTCCCTACCATCCTAGTTATTATTGTTTCTTATTTGTACATTGTGACCACAGTTCTAAAGATACCCTCCACCGAGGGGCGTCAGAAAGCCTTCTCCACTTGCAGCTCCCACCTGGGAGTCGTGAGTGTACTCTATGGTGCTGTCTTCTTTGTGTATCTCACTCCTGACACATTTCCTGAGCTGAGTAAAGTGGCCTCCTTGTGTTACACCCTGCTCACTCCCGTGTTGAATCCTTTGATTTACTCTCTGAGAAACAAAGATGTCAAAGAGGCGCTATACAAACTTTTGGAGAAGAAAAGTACTATTCTGTGATTATTATTTCTCTTCCATTAATGACGTGGTGTCTGTTTATTTTGTACTCTGCTGGTCATCAATAAGATTATTCTCCTGAGTATCATAAAAATATTATCAAAACCTTTTTAAAGGTAATGTATCCTTTCCACATATTACTTTTTTTTTCATGTGAGCATTGTCAAACCTAAATGTCCTGGATATTGGAGATTATCTGGACACTGCAGAAGCATTTTTCAAGATGAATCTTCAGACTGATCTCAAATAATATTTTATTTCACATAATTGATTTCTATTTTTATGGCATACTGCTGGAAACTATTTTAATATATTATTACAGTGGTTAAGCAATTGTTTTGTATGGTGTTAGTCTTTGGCATTGGTCCTTCCCTTATACACAGTTCCTGGTGGCTCAGGCCATAAAGAATCTGCCTGCAATGCAAGAGATCCAGGTTTGATCTCTGGGTTGGGAAGATCTCAAGAGAATGAGTGGCTACCCACTCTAGTATTCTTGTCTGGAGAATTCCATGGACAGAGGAACCTGGCAGGCTATAGTCCATAGGGTCACAAAGAGTCAGAGACAACTGAGAGACCAACAGATTTTACACACAGTCATTGGACATTGACAAGAATGTCCATCTTACTTTTAAAGTAAATTATTTCTCAGTTTAATCACTAGTTTATCTGGCATGTTAAGTGGTGTTGAAACAAGCAGACTGTCAGTAATTTCTCTAGCAAAGATGAGTTTATTTGAGATCAGCAGAGAATTGCAATTTGTGGTATGTAATCATGGCGAGCCACATGCAACACTGTATGCCAAGGGAAGGAGAACAGTTTTATAGAAGGAAGAGGAATTTGTGAATGCTCTAGTGAACAGTCTATGACTTTTTAATGGCTCAATCTTTGCCAGGTAAGAAGAGTAATCTTCTTGTAGCCCTTCCAAAGCCTGAAAATCCCAGCATCACCTCAGAAAAAAAGCCCTGTTCATGAACAACTGGGTTGAAAGCTAGCCACCTTAGGAGAAGCTGTCCCAGTTCTGCAGGGAACAGACTGAAGGCTATTCAGTTTCCATGGAACAGTCTGATCTCAAATCACACCAAAATGTCAAATGAGTACTAGCCTAGAGAACAACACCTTAACCAGAATGTCAGAAACTTTAAACAGATCTCAAATAAAGCCAGGAGGGCTTCAAAGGCAAAGAAGTGGAAGCTCAGTTCCAGGAGAAAAACATCCTGCAATACCCAGGGTTGGTGAGAAAAACATTATGCAACAATGGGCTCAAATGAGGTACCACACTTGTTTGTTCACCTGCCCTAGAGCTGTTGGGAGTCTTCTCTGGTCCCTGTGGGAACCACTGAAATGTTGACCTGAAGCAAATAGACTGCCAGATATTTCGCCAGCAAACATGGAAGAGAAGCACAGAGTTGCAATCCAAGGCCAGACACAGGCAAGTTCCTGAATGACATGGGAAGGAAAACTCTTAAAGATGAGGAAAGAAAGACTGACCATATCAGCTACAAATTGCCATCTACCTCTACAAGGATTAAATCATATGCTGGTACAGCTGCTGATTTTCAACAACCTCTGAAAGGAGTTAGGGTAGAGTGCAGAAATGAGGCATTCTGTGCTCTGGGAAAAACTGGCAGGACAGGTCTTCTGAAAGATATTTTCAGGAGCCAATTTTATGAGTCCAATTCTTGTATCTCCTAATATCTAGAAAAGCACTAAAATCCTTCATGATGACGAATGTTCCTTGTGACTAGCAGAAACCTTCTGCAAAAAAATCTGTGCTTGATTGCATGTACTCCCCCTTCAACAGAATCACATACATATACTGACCATCTTTGGAGCAGCTACCTGAGGTGCTGTTTCCCAGACTATAGTCTTCATTTTGTTACAAATAATATTTGACTAATGACTCGCATGTTGTGTATTTTTTTAAGTTTTGATAGGCGCTGTAGTGAAAAGAGTACTTGGCTTTTCATTGGCTGAGTCCTTGACAGGAAAGAAGAGGACTCTTTGTCCTTCTCATAGGGTTCTGCTCTGTTGTACGTATGAAAGCCCCCCACTTTGGCTTTCAACTCTATTTAATTCAGTTTCTGTTTACAAATTTTTTTATAATCATTGTTGACTTTTCACTTAAATCAACTATACTGTACTTGTTCTATCAAGAGGAAGTAATAACAAGAAGAAACCAACAATAAGCAATTTTCATCATATGCATAAACTTGGGAAATTGTATATTGAGTGTCTTAGGCATAGGGGAGTGCTCTGAGGACTGCTTGCTCATGGATCCTAATATAATCAACAAAGTGGGAGATAGAGATATACAAATCTTTTTGAGCAATCATTTCCTTAAATGAACCTTCGTAATTTTTCCTGTATTAATTATTTAAGGAATATTTAATAAAAGAAGTTAGGCACTTGTCAAAATAGAGTATGATCCAAAATTTACTTACTATGGCTCTGTATCTTCATTTATTCCATTAATTTTATTTAATCTCTGTCTAACATGTTTGATCTTGTAGTAGGCTTAGGTATGAATAAACTTGTTCTTTGCGGGAATTTACAGTTTAATGTTGGAATCAGATCATTGGACAGGTAATTAAAATCTAGAGATTTTATTTTATTGTTTAATGTATGCAAACAGTAAACAGGAAGATTGTAAAGTGGGGTGCCTGAGAGTGGACTTTGGTCATCAAGGAAAGTATTCCTATGGTTGCATGGAAAATATATTTAAAGGACACAAGATTGGAGTTAGTGAAACTGCTTTATCAGTTTGTTTTTTATGGGGCTTTAAGTATGACAATGTAATTTTTAAAAGGTTTATTTAAAAATTATAAGTAAAATATGCAGAACATAGAAACTGATTAGTATGAGAGGGATGAAGCAAAGAAGGTGTGTCTCATCATTTTGAACCTGAATGATATGTGTGGGATGGTAGAAACACATAAAAATAAAGCAGCTCTTAGCAGGCTAGGAATAGAGGATAATTTCCTTACCTTGAAAAGTAACATCTACCAAAAACCTAGAGCTAAGGTCATATTTATGGTGAGAGAGCTGAAGCTTTCTTGATAAAATTAGGAACAAGGCTAGGAAGTCCCCATTACAAAAACCTTTTAACATCCAGCTGTAAGTCTTAGCTAATGTAATAGATGAGAAGCAGAAAGAAAAGTGTTATGGGTTGAATTATGTTTTTCAAAACTCATATGTTTAAGCCCTAACTCCATTATTATATTGTATGACTATAGAGTGGACCCTTGAACACACTGGTTTGAAATATGCATGTCATCTTATACACAAATTGTTTTCAATAAATGTATTAGAAGTTTTTGAATATTTGCAGCAATTTGAAAAAAACTTGCAGATGAACCATGTGGCCTAGAAATATTTTTAAAAAATTAAGAAAAAAGTTAGATGTGTCATGAATGCATAAACTGTATGTAAGTGCTACTCTATTTTGTCATTTATTATCATAAAATATACACAAATTTATTATAAAAAGTTAAAATTTGCCAAAATAAATGCACACAAATACTTACAGACCATACTTGGAACCATTTCCAACTGAGAGAAATGTGAAAACATAAGAATGCAGCATTAAGCCATAATTATAGGAAATTGACTGTAGTAATCCTGTGCTACTGTCGTAATTTTGTAGCGGCCTCCCTGCTGCTGTTGTAGTGAGCTCAAGTCCTATGAGTGTATACATAAGGCTGCACATGACACTCCATGTGAGCTGCTAGTCTCTCCAATACACTGGGTACCACAGTAAAAAGTGATCTCTCCCACTTGTGTATTTTTCATCCTGGTTAGTGCAATACCTTAAGTAAACACTATAGGACTCCTACGAAATGCCACTCACTAGTGATGCTGGAAGTTCTCCTAAGAAGCAGAGAATAGTCATGACCTTGGAAGGAAAAGTTGAACTGCTTGGTACATTGAACAAATTGAGGTCTGTAGCTATGGTTGCCCATCATTTTAAGATGAATGAATCCTGTGCAAGGAGTATTAATTAAAAAAAAAAAGAAATTTGAGAAAATATAGCTTGCTGTAGCTATTCCAGTAGGCATGAAAACTTTGAACTTTTGTGAAATACTTTTATCTTGTATTAAACATGCAGCTTTTATTGTGTGCAGGATTGCTATAAGAAAGACATATCTATAGATTCTAATACATTATTACATGACAATGTAAAGCAAAAGGAAGGTGAAGGATCTAAAACTGGAAAATCTGATGACAGAAAAGGATGGTTTCATAATTTTAGAAAGAGTTTTGGTTTAAAAAGTGTCAGGATAACACAGGAAGCATCTTCTGCTGATCAAGAGGTGACAGATAAGTTCCCAAATGCCATTTAGAAAATCATTGAGGAGAGAGGATATCTGTCTGAACCAGGTTTTAATGCAGATAAAAGTGCCATTTTCTAGGGAAAAAACTGTCACAAAGGATATTTATTAGTGAGGAAGGGGAGTAAGCACCAGGATTTAAGCCAGGAATGGATAGGCTCACCCTATTGTTTTGTGCAAATGTGTTCAGGTTTATGTTCAAAACTGTCCTTACCTATAAAACTACTAACCTCCAAGATCTAAAGGGAAGCAAATGGCAGCTGCCAATCTTTTTGTTGTATAGCAAGAAAGACTACATAAGTACTATTTTCTTTTCTGGATTGGTCCCACTAAGGCTTTATTCCTAAATTAGGAAGTACCTTGCTGGAGGGGTATGTCTTAAATTTATTTATTTTATTTTTGATATTAAATAGTGTCCCTGGCTACCAAGATCCCCATGAGTTAAAAACCAAAGGCGTCTACTTTTCTCCTGAACACAACATCTCTAATTCAGCCTCTACATCAGGGGGCATATGGATCTGTGAGGCTCATTACACATGATACTCTGGAAAATACTGTCAACGATATGGAAGAGAACCCTGATAGAGAGAGAACATAATGAAAGTCTGAAAGGATTATACCATTGAAGATGCCATCATTGTTATAGAAAAAGCTGTGAAAGCCATCAAGCCTAAGACAGTAAATTCCTGCTGGAGAGACTGTATCCAGATGTTGTATGACTTCACATGATTTACAATAGAGCCAATCAAGAAAATCATGAAAGGCATTGAAGACAGGGCAAAAAAGCTGGTGAAGTGAGTAAGGTGTTTCAAGATATGGATGCTGGAAAAATTCAAGAGCTGATTAACACAACAAATGAGTTAACAAAAAATTTGATTTATTTTTACTTTTGCTACCCTTGTTAGAGGAGATTGATCCAAAAAAAAAAAAAAATACTGCTAAGAGTGATATCAAGAGTGTATTGTCTATGCTTTCTTCTAAGAGTTTTATGATTTCAGATCTTACATTTGAGTTTTGAATCCATCTTGAATTTATTTTTGTATATGGTATTAGAAAGTAAACCCTTTTGTATGATTCTTTTGCATACAGCTATCCAGATTTATCAACACCATTTATTAAAGAGTCTGCCTTCTCTCTATTGTGTATTTTTTTCTCTGTTATTGTAGATTAATTGATGCATAAACCTGGATTTACTTCTGGGCTTCCTATTCTGTTCCATTGATCTATATGTTTGTTTTTGTGCCAGTCCCATACTATTTTGACTACTTTGCTTTGAGTATAGTATGAAATAAAGGATTATGATATTTCCAGTTTTGTCCTTCTTTCTCAAGATTGGTTCAGCTATCTGGGAGCTTTTGTTCCCATACAAATTTTAGAATTACTTGTTGTCATTGTGTTTAAATATGTCATTGGTAATTTGATAGGGATCACACTAAATCTGTAGATTGTCTTGGGTAGTATGGCTATTTCTACAATATTAATTCTTACAATTCAGGAGCATGATAGATATTTGTATGTTTTGTTGTCTTCAATTTCTTTCATCAGTGTCTTACAGTTTTCCAAGTCCAGATTTTTTATCTCATTCATTAGATTAAAACTTAGGTACTTAGTTCTTTTTGAACCAATTATAAATTGAATTTTTCTTAGTTTCTCTTACTGATAGTTTGTTGTTAGTGTACAGAAGCACTATACATTTATGTATGTTAATTTTTATTCTGTAACTTTAATGAATTCACTTATTAGTTCTAATAGTATTTTTGGTGGCATCTGCTAGGATTTTCTATAAATAGTATCATAACATTTAAAAATACTGATAGTTTTATTTTATTTTTTCCAATTAGCATTCTTTTTCTTGTCTGATCATCCTTACTTTATTCCTAATTTAGAGTAAATGTTTTCAGCCTTTCACTCATTGTTGATCATTTAAATCATAAATGGATGTTGAATCCTGTTCAAAGCTTTTTGGGGCTCTACTGAGATGGTCATATAACTTTTATTTTCAATTAGTTAATGAGGTGAACAAATGGACTGAATTGTTGATTTGACTCATCCTTTCATCCCAGGGATAAATCTCACTTGAAGATGGTATATGACACTATTTATGTATTGTTGATTTTTTTTTTTTTTTTTGCTAATAAGTTGTTGAAGATTTTTGCATCTATATTTAACAGTGATGTTGGCTTGTACTTTTCTTTTTTTTTCATTTTATGTCTGGTTTTGTCATCAGGGTGTTGGCCTCATAGAATGACTTTGGAAGTTGTTCCTTCCTCTTCAATTTTTTGTGATAGTTTGAGAAGGGTAGGTGTTAAGTCTTTAAATGTTTGGCAGTATTCTTGTGAAGCTGGTCTGGTTGTTTGTTGGATAGTTGCTATTACTGATTCAATTTCATTACTGGTAATCAACCTGTTTATATTTTCTATTCCTTCTTGATTCAGTCTTGGGAGATTATACATTTTTAGTAATTTCTCCTTTTCTTTTACTTTGTGCATTTTATTAGCTTTTACTTTTTCTTAGTAATGTTTTATAATTACTTGTATTTCAGTGTTGTGGTTTGTAACTTCTCTTTTATTTCTGATTATACATATTTGGGTTCTCTCTCTTTTTTTTCTGACAATTCCAGCTAAACGTTGATCAATTTTCTTTATCCTCTCAAATAAACAGCATTTTGTTTCATTGGTCTTTTCTATTGTTTGTTAATTGCTATTTCACTTATTTCTGCTCTGATCTTTATTATTTCTTTCCTGCTACTCACATGTAGTAGTTGGTTTTTCTTTTCATTTAATCTTTCTTACCCCTAACTTCCTTTTGGAATAAGATTAGAGTGTTTATTTGAGATTTTCTTCTTTCCTGAGGTGGGATAGTACCAGTATAAACTTCCTTCTTGTGATCTCTTTTGTTGCTTCCCATAATTTGGATTATTGCTTTTCATTTTCATTAGTCTTCATTTAATTATGACTTCCTTTTTGATTTTGGCACTGACCCATTGGTTATTTAATAGTGTACTGTTTCATCTTCACATGCTTATGATTCTACAGCTTTTTCTTATAATTGATTTCTAGTCATATACTATTGTAGTCAGTAAAAATGCTTGATATGATTTCAATCTTTTAAAATTTACTGAGACTTGCTTTGTAGCCTAGCATGTGATCTCTCCTGAAGAATGTTCTGTGTACACTTGAAAAAATGTGTTCTGCTGTTTGGGGATGCATACATACATACATCCCATATATATATTCTATATATATACTTTTGCATGTATAGAAATAGAGGAAAACAACAGGATGGGAAAGAATAGAGATCTCAGAAAATTGGAGATATCAAGGGAACATTTCATGCAAGATGAGCACAATAAAGGATGCATAAGTATATTTTCTAGCTAAAGGGAAGTATTATTAGAAGAAACAATCTCAAGGAACATTTTGAAATGCACAGAACATAACTGTGAAGTCTTAAAAATATTTTATGTAAGATTTCTTCTTTCCCAACATATTCACTGAGGAATCTTTATATAGTCTAGAGTCATCCAACTATAGCCTCTAGGCCAAATGTTTGCACTTGTTCCTTTACCTGTTGTCTATGGCTGGTTTCACACTGGTTTCACAGGCAGAACTGAGGATACAGGAATACAAGACATATGTTTCTCTTTCAATTGGATTGTTTCTCTTTTCTGGTTCTATCACTTAGTGTTCAAACTCCACCATGGTTCTCAGTCTTGAAGAGATTTCCAGGCTTCTGAGATCCTTTAACACCTCCTCTTCTAGTGCCTTGAAATCATAGGTGGAGCTATAATCTCCTGATCTTGCTAATACCTATGTTACTTCAAAATCATCCCCACTTTTTCCCCCAGCTCTTCCATGGACTGTTTAGATTATTCTGTGTATTAATACAAGCATGATGTATTTATAATAGAGATAAGAAATTAATTTCTAAAATGGTTGTAACCCATTCAAATGAAAAATTATGAATACCTCTCTGGGTAAATCATGAATTAAAAGAAGAATCAAATATTTCTTAACCAAATGTGTTTTTTAAAATTATTAAGTTTTGTAACTATAACTCTAGCCCTTATGTCCTCTAGAGAGAGTATCTAACTCTCTAATGGTCTTGTGAGCTTACTAATTAGTAATTTTTTCTCTCATTTTTCTTTTTTCATTATGATATCAATAGAAAATACATCATAGGTGAGAAAGGCCTTAATCCCCGAAGAATACCCTGCATAGGGAATGCTCACCATCAAGGTTTCCCTTCCCATGAAAGAATTTCTCTCAGGACCCATTTCTAGTATATTTGTTGGTTTAATCAATGAAAAGTATAGTAAATGAGAGAGAGAGAGATAAACCACAATTTGTGTTAGCAACTGTTCACCTTAGCAATTTGAGACATGATCTTAACAGTGATGGAATGCAACCTATGTTGCAGAAAAACTTCCTGTTAAACAAAGGTTTGTTTCTTTTCAAACGTTTGTTTCCTCATGAATGTACAATACAATACTTATCATAGAGGATATACTAAGATGAGAAGTAGTATCCATTGTTGTGAGTATATTTTTATAGGTAAGTTGTTCTCAACACTTTTCCCTTTTAGATAACTTTTTTTCTGTTGAAATCAGAAACTTTATATATGAATTTTAAGGAAAGTAAGCATTTTGTAGTTGACAGTCTTGACAGAGGTTTTTTTTTTTTTTTTTTAACCATTCCTCTGACTTCTAAAATCTATCAGTCAACACTTCTAATAACCTTTAAAATTTTCAAAAAAGTAGATACTGAAACTGTATTGAATTGATTTTAATACACTTTCACAATTCTAACTAGTCTGAGAATAATGTCACAGGAATAAAATCATAGTACTGGCAACAAAAAAATATAAAAAAATTTAGGAGACATTTCCTAATTTAGATCATATGTGATTTTATTTATGTACTGTAATTATATAGTTTATATATATATATAATTATAAATTTTATTATAAAAGATATTTCTATAGCACATGAGCTTTTTATGTATCATTTTTATAGTATGTGAGTTTTTAAATTTATCATCAGTTTTCTTTAGTATTTTATGATTATTGCTCAACCTAGTGACTCTAAATAAATCTCTTAAATATGGTTTTGTCTCAATATCCCCATTCATAAAATTAGAAGAAAAACTCTTTCTTTACCTCTCAGTGCATTTTATCTGAGGACATTTTATAGTCAAAATAGCATAAATCTAAATAAATATAGTACAAGCTTGTTTAAATACATAGTTTTTCTTTTGTGACTATCTCTAAATTGTTCTATGTGCCTTCCATGCTGCATATGAACAGATCTTTGTATTTGTAATTAATTTTTTTCTGCTTCTGAAAAGACAGAAAAATGTGTCAAAGATCTTTGAATTCTCCACTTGCATTCTAATCTGCAAAATCTAAAGTAAGCAAAAGAGAGAAGAAACAAAGGAAGAAAATTCAGGAAGGAAAGAAGGGTGGAAGGAAAACAATAAAGTCTGATTTCATTGTGTTTAGGAAATATAAGCAAGAATCATTCTGTTTTTTAGCAAACTGTGCCATTAAGAGTGTATGTCACCATAGGGACAAAAATAATGGAAGAAACAAGGATGTGATGTAAATGTATAAAATGCATTTGAATCTATTCTAATGAGGTGGATGAAACTGGAGCCTATTATACAGTGTGAAGTAAGTCAGAAAGAAAAACACCAATACAGTATATTAACACATATATATGGAATTTAGAAAGACGGTAATGATGACCCTAGATGTGAGACAGCAAAAGAGACACAGATATAGAGAACAGACTTCTGGACTCTGTGGGAGAAGGCGAGGGTGGGATGGTTTGAGAGAACGGCACTGAAGCGTGTATATTACCATATGTTAAATAGGTCAGCAGTCCAGGTTCCATGTGTGAGACAGGGCGCTCAAAGCTGGTGCACTGGGACAACCCAGAGGGGTGGGATGGGGAGGGAGGAACACATGTACACTGATGACTGAGTCATGTCAATGTATGGCGAAAATCACCACAATATTGTAAAGTAATTAGTCTCCAATTACAATAAATGAATTAATTTAAAAAATTTTAGAAAAGGATCATGCTTTTGTCAGGATCTGAAGTGTTTCTTCTAAAGATAAAAAGACAGGTACAATATTTACATATTATTTTTCTAAAGTAGATAAAGTAATCATTAACAATAAAATGAGATTATAAATTAAACAGATTTTACTCCAGGTAAAATCTTAAGTGGGAAACATCATCCATTAAAAGAGGCAGCTTTCAACACCAGCAAACTGATAATAAATCCAGGGGGAAAAGGCTCATATTTCCAAACATTTTCTTAGAATCTCCACTTTACCAAAGCACATTTGGAGAGCGAATCCATAATATTTGCAAATAAGCATATCTGAAAAAGGATAACCAGGCAGATTTAACTCTTCACTAGGAAGACTTTGAAAGTAGTTCTTTTACTTTTTTTTCATTGATGATTTGTAAAATATTGGGAACAATATAGTATGAAATTATTTTCTCCCATGCTGGTTCCTTCTTATTATTACTATAACATGTATTCTGATTGTTCACTTCTTTTATGTTACTATCTCTCCAGCCCTGCCTTTATCTCAGCTATGAAGAGTGAGTTTAATAGGAACCTCTCAGAGGTGACTGAGTTTATTTTGCTGGGATTTAGAACCCCTCCAAAGCTACAGATCCTCCTGTTTCTAGGATTCCTGCTGGTCTATATGGTCACCCTGGTGGGAAATATCAGCATGATAGTTGTCATTAAGATGGACTCCAGACTTCAAATGCCTATGTATTTCTTCCTTAGAAACTTGTCCTATTTAGATCTCTGCTACTCCACAGTCATTGCTCCCAAAACTTTAGCCAACTTCTTGTCTAATGAAAAGAAAATTTCTTACAGAGGCTGTGCAGTCCAGTTTTTCTTCTTTGCTCTGTCTGTCACCACTGAGGGCTTTCTTCTGGCTGTCATGGCATTTGATCGATTCTCAGCCATTTGCTCCCCACTCCTGTATCCTGTGCATATGTCCCCAAAACTCTGTGTTCAGTTGGTAACTGGCTCCTATGTCTGTGGCTGCATCAATGCTGTAGTCCAAACAGGTTTCACCTTCAGTTTGCGTTTCTGTGGAGAAAACAGATTGGACCACTTTTTCTGTGATGTCCCAGCCCTGATCAAGATCTCCTGTGTGGACACCTTGGTGAATGAGATTGTACTGTTTATTCTGTCTGCTCTCATCATCATCACCACCACAACTGTCATTCTGGTTTCCTATGCATATATCCTCTCTTCTGTCCTAAAGATCCCTTCAACCCACGGCAGGAGTAGGACTTTCTCCACCTGTGGCTCTCATATAGCAGTGGTGAGCTTATTCTACGGGACTGTGTTCTTCATGTATGCCCAACCTGGAGCCATCTCCTCTCCAGAAGAGAACAAGGCTGTAGCTGTGCTCTACACCCTTGTAATCCCAATGCTAAATCCTCTAATATACAGTCTGAGAAACAGGGATGTGCAAGATGCTGTGAAAAGAATATTACACAGTAAATGATTCTCTGCTCATATTTGTAATGTTATTATAATACTTAATGGGCAAACTGTGTTTTCTAAGGGTCTTAATTATCTTTGTTTTTATAAAATTACTATACCAAAGATAGTTATATATACGACACAAATATTTTTCTAAGTTTTATAATATGATATGTCTAACAGATACAGGTATATAGATCATTATTTTATTTCCTTAAAATGTATGAAAACATTGTATGTTTTCAACTTGTGATGTGACAATATTTTCATTTCAATGTTACTTTGATTAGGAATTAAATATTAAGAGCATCTATTACTCATTAAAATAATATTATATCAGTGTGAATAATATATATGTGTGAATAATATTATATCACAGTTTCTGCAGATGTAATAACTATTCTTTAATTCAAATCAAATGAACTGATATTTCTTTGCACAAGACAACAGCCCCACTGTGTATTAGTAATGGAATAGTAATGGTTGGTTACATAGAATACTTTTGACATGAGGTCTATCCTTCTCCAAATTTCCAGGTTTGCATTCTGAGGAGTATCATATCCATAGAGTTACTATTCTTATAAAACAGATGCCCATAATATAATATTTGAGGACAATTCTTCAGGTGGAAAATATGTCAACATTCTACTAATTTTTTGCCCCAGTTTCTTCTTAATATAAAATGATATATCTTATAATAATAAAAGCTGATACATAACAGGTACTATATGCCATAATCATTTTTATTCACTATTTTCAAATGAGAAAAATGATATTAAGCAACTTGGTGTACCTAAAACTGTATACCCATATGGCTCCAAATTTTTAATTATGCAAATATATCTTTCAAAGCATGTGGCTTTTTAAAAAAATGTAATCTCACAACCTAAAAACAACCATTTCTGAATGGAGGTATTGATGTGGAGCCAGTCTGGGAACTAGAATAAATTTAATGGTTCTCCTTTTATTATGTGTGTAAATACTATTCTGGGTTTCTATTTCCACATTTTAATCAATTTTTTGGTGTAGAGAAGTATGTTCTTTTTATTAGTCTTTTCTCTTTTAAATTGTATATATTTATACACTGAAAATCAAGTATTTTCTAATGTCAGTTTTTAAATTTATTATCAATATTTTATTTTAATTTTGGCCATGGTGTGAGGCTTGTGGGGTCGTCACTCCCAGTCTGTGGTCAAACCCTTGCATTTGAGGCACAGAATCTTAACTGTGACTGCCAGGGAAGTCCCTTATATATTATTTTAAAATATTGGTTAATATAAAATACTTTTTCTATATGATGTAAACTGAGGTTTTTACTCAGTTTTTTCTATCAACTAATCATTTTTTCTAACACTTAAAAAATATAGAGAGGAAAGGAAAGTTTTTGCCCTACTTTTTCTTATTTCTTTTCTTTAGAGATATGTGAATACTAAATTAGAATTTAGGAATCTATCAAGTCAAAAGTATTAATGGGTGTGCATCACTTGTTTTAAAACTATATGTGTGGTTTGTCACTGTTCTGATACTTACCCACATTTGGTCAGGCCGGAAGGTTAATTCTTTAATTTCTCTTCCTCTCACACATGAGTTATATTCAATTTCATAGTGGCAAGGTTGTTTTTCCCCCCTTACCTAGTATCCATAATGGAACTTAGGCAGAAAGGGAATGTCTTCCAAGATCTCAAGGCTTCCCCAAATACTTGAGTTCAACCTGATAATCAGTTCCCACCAATTAAATAATTTGTTTCTAGCTTACTACTGTACTTCCAGCAAATAGCAAATAAGTTTTACAGATAAATCATGATAGGATGCACAGCCAAGCAGGATCAAGAAATTACTGGTATTCTGGTAAAATACTAGCCAATAGGGCCCAAAATATATATAAAATTCCTAATAAATTCTAATTTCTTTTATTTTTTGGAACTTATTGTATGACCATGTATTAAGTGTACATTTTATACATACTAGATATATTTCAAACTTTTTGTTTCTTTCATTGATTTGCTGTCTCTTTATGCTGGAATCACATGCTTATTGAAAAATAAGATTTAATGCCTGAAACAGCTGCATCTTTTTCAAAAATTTCTCAGCTAGTATTACTATTTTAGTGAACTTCAGAATTGTTTTGCATTAAAAAGAATTCTTATTTGCACGTTAGCAGAGTTGCATTTAGGAAACACTGATTTGTTTACAACCCTCATTTGTAAGAAAACAGTAAGAATACCGCTTTGATATCAGACAACCTAGCTATGAGGCCCTGCACTGCTACTAAGCATAGCTTTTGAGAGGTTCTTGAGTGGTTTTAAGGTTGAATGAACTCTATCAGTTTACCTATTTCATTCAACAGATGTAAGCAAAGTGAAAGAGTTAGTCACTCAGTCCTGTCTGACTCTTTGTCACCCCATGGACTGTAGCCAGCCAGGTTCCTCTGTCCAATGAATTCTCCAGGCAAGAACACTGGAGTGGGTAGCCATTCCCTTCTCTAGGAGATTTTCCAACTTAGGGATCAAACCCATGTTTCTTAGGTCTCCTGCCTTGCAAGCAGATTTTTTACCATTTGAACCACCAGGGAAACTCATAATATACTATAATCAAGCTTTTGGCATAAGAAAGTTTTCAACTAATAGTAGCTTTAATTATTATTATTACCACTATTATCATCTATTTTAAATTTGCCTTTTATTGTGGCAACATTGGTTTGTAACACATTATTATATAGGTTTCATAAATACACATTACATTTCCACTTCTATATACCACAGCATGTGTGTGTGTGCTCAGTCATGTCCAGCTCTTTGTGACCCTTGGATTGTAGCCTGCCAAGCTCCTCTGTCCATGGAATTTTTCAGGCAAGAAGACTGGAGTGAGTTGCCATTTCCTCTTCCAGGGGATCTTCCCGACTCAGGGATCCAAGCCCCATCTCCTGGGTCTCCTGCACTGGCAGGCGGATTCTTTAACACTGTGCCACCTGGGAAGCCACCCTACAGCATGTTAAAACCAAAAATTTAGTTTTCATCCATAATCATACAGTTGACCCACTTTACTCATTTCATCTTCCCTGTCAACCTGTTCCCCTCAGATAACCACCAAACAGTTCTCTGTATCTATGCTTGTTTTGTTGATTTGTGGCATCATCTTGTCTATAAGTTTTAGTAGTGTGAAATTTCTATATTTGAGAGCCACAGGTTTTTCAGTAAACATATTATTATATATTTCATACATTAGTTGCTATTATGACAAGAATCTTCATCACCTTATGTGCCTAATGGATAATTTAAGGATTCAAAGAACTTTTAAAATTATTAACTTCCCTGATAGCTCAGTTGGTAAAGAATCCACCGGCAATGTAGCAGATTTGATTTCTGGGTCGGGAAGATCGGCTGGAGAAGGGATAGGCTACCCACGCCAGTATTCTTGGGCTTCCTTTATAGCTCAGCTGGTAAAGAACATGCCCACAGTGAGGGAGACCTGGGTTTGATCCTCGGGTTGGGAAGATCCCCTGGAGAAGGGAAAGGCTACCCACTCCAGTATTTTGGCCTGGAGAATTCCATGGACTGTATAGTCCATGGGGTTGCAAAGAGTCAGACACAACTGAGCAACTTTCACTTTAAAATTATTATCTATTTATTTTATATGAGCTTGCTAAACTGTCACTCAATACTTAGATTTTTAAAATTATGTATTAGATTTGAAGCCTGCCTAGAAAAGAGTCAAGTTTTAAGTTTTTAGCTTCTCATTGGAAAGCTTCCATGAGCATTCCCTCAGAGTTGATATTAGCAAAAAATACTTTCTATGTATTGCAGTTACTATATAAAGTACACATATGCTTTCTTACTACTCAGTCAGACTTATGGTGAAGGTACCATTATATATATATATAATATATAATTTATTAATATAAATTAATATGTGTATAGAGATTGTATCTTAGAAGAGTTATGTAATGTGTTTAATTTCACATTGCCAGTAACAATGAAGAAGGAAATGGCAACCCACTCCAGTACTCTTGCCTGGAAAATCCCATAGACTGAGGAGCCTGGTAGGCTAAAGTCCATGGGATCGCAAAGTCGGTAACAACAAAGGCCAGGGCTGGACCCTGAACTTTCTGATCCTACAGCCCATAGAGGTAAACATTATGTGGCAATGGCTCAGAGAAAGTTTTGTCCTCTATAAGTTTTCACGTTGTGAAGATATTTGTTAACTAACAAATATTAATTTTATTCATATGTCATTAACATTTGCTTTCTTGATACATCATAAACTGTTAAAATATTGAATGAGCTTTTCTTTGGTAATTTTATCCATTGCAATAATTTTTGCTTTATTGTATTATATATGCCATTAAGTTACATATTTTATTAATATTGATGCATTTCTTGCATATATAGATGCATATTTATAATCTCATTAGACTGAAATCTGCTTTATTTAATACTTATATGGCACTTGATTTATTTAAAAGTTTTATTTGGTATGGGAAGAACTAAAGAGCCTCTTGATGAGGGTGAAGGAGGAGAGTGAAAGAGCTGACTTAAAACTAAATATTAAAAAACTAAGATCATGGTATCTGGCCCCATTACCCCATGGCAAATAGAGGGAGAAAAGGTGGAAGTAGTGACAGATTTCCTCTTCTTGGGCTCTAAAATCACTGCAGATGGTGACTGCAGCCATGAAATCAGAAGATGTTTGCTTCTTGGCAGGAAAGCTATGACAAACCTAGACAGTGTGTTGAAAAGCAGAGACATTACTCTGCCGACAAAGGTCTGTATAGTCAAGGCTATGGTCTTCCCAGTGGTCACGTATGGTTGTTTGAGAGCTGGACCATAAAGAAGGCAGAGCACCAAAGAATTGATGCCTTGGAACTGTGGTGCTGGAGAAGACTCCTGAGAGTCCCTTGGACAGCAAGGAGATCAAATCAGTCAATCTTAAGGGAAATCAACCCTGAATACTCATTGGAAGGACTGATGCTGAAGCTGAAACTCCAGTATTTTGGTCATCTGATGCAAACAGCTGACTCATTGGAAAAGTCCCTGATGCTGGGAAAGATTGAGGGCAGAAGGAGAAGAGGGTGTCAGAGGATGAGATGGCTGGATGGCATCACTGATGCAATGGACATGAACTTCGGCAAGCTTTGGTAGATGGGGAGGGACAAGGTGGCCTGGTGTGCTGCAGTCCATGGGGTTGCAAAGAGTCAGACATGACTTGGCGACTGAACAATAAAAAAATCTGATATGTATCATTAAAATGTTAATTTAAGAAATTTTATATAACTTTTTACAGCTGTGACTTCTAAAAACTCATGAATGGAGAGTCAAATATTTGCAAATCAGGAAGGATAATTACCATACATTAAAATATGAATGTAAGAGGAAATAGTTTGCTAAAAATATACTAGCATTTGATGAAACTACTTGTTATGATTGAATATACTCAATCATAGCATATTTCTCAACTTCAGAAGATAACAACAAATCATATCCAAATAGGTTTAGCCAATGTATATTCCCACATCAGCATATGAAATGACACATTGATTCTCATCCTTTCACATCTCATTCTTGATCAAAAGGTATTTCAACAAAATGAGAAGCCGCAAGAGGGTCTCTGAGACTCCGAAGCAGGAGATAAACCCTCATGACATTCTTACGATCAAGGATAGAGAACTGAGACTGAGCGAATTCTGCACAAGACAGACCTTGTTCCAATAATCCTTAACTTCCTTTATCCTCCCCACAAAGTTTCCTACTTCTCCACAATTGACTCTTTTGTTCAGCTTAGTATAAAGCATTCAGGTTTTGTCACTTTGGGTCTTCATGCTTTTATAAGTGCTCCTGTGTCATGTTAAATATACTAAATAAATTTGTATGCTTTTCTCTTATTTTTCTGTCTGATGTAAATATACTTACCAGGCCCAGCCAAGGCCCAGAGGACAGAAGTAAAATTTTGCCTCTTTTGCATTATTAGGGCTTCCCGGGTAGCTCAGCTGGTAAGAATCTGCCTGCAGTGCAGGAGATCCTGGTTTGATTCCTGGGTTGGGAAGATCCCCTGGAGGAGGACATGGCAACCCACTCCAGTATTCCTGCCTGGAGAATCCCCCATGGACAGAGGAGCCTGGCAGGCTACAGTCCATGGGGTAGCAAAAAGCCAGACACGATTGAGCAACTAACACACAACATGACATTATCAAGTGTTTTTTATAACTCTATTGAGACAATGATTTCCTTCATGCTTTCTATGAGTGTGGTGAGCTACATTAGTTGATTTTCTGATATGAAACCAACTCTGCATTCCTGGGATATAATCAACTTTGTTATAATATTTCAAGCTCGTTTTATACTGCAGAATCATTTTTCTAATGGTTTAAGATTCTACTTTAACATGAAAGAAATAATTCCAAAATATTTTTTCTCTAAAAGTAAATGTCTAATTATCGTGAAGTCGATATGACTCAGGCAAGGATGTGCAGAACTGCTCAGGGTTCCTGGAGGGTTCTGGCTCAAAAAGCAAACACTCGCTGCAGCTGCGGTTGCTGCCATCTGGTGGTTGTTATCAAGTCTGACTAAATCAAAGAAAGATTCCAGGTCCTATAATAGGATGGAACTTTCAGGATAACAGTTAAGAAATCATGTTTCAATGCTGTTCTCTTGAAACATCCCACCCTCGCCTTCTCCCACAGAGTCCAAAAGCCTGTTCTATACATCTGAGTCTCTTTTTCTGTTTTGCATATAGGGTTATCGTTACCATCTTTCTAAATTCCATGTATATGTGTTAGTATACTGTAATGGTCTTTATCTTTCTGGCTTACTTCGCTCTGTATAATATTATCTAGCGTGAAACAGATCACCAGCCCAGGTTGGATGCATGAGACAAGTGCTCGGGCCTGGTGCACTGGGAAGACCCAGAGGGATCGGGTGGAGAGGGAGGTGGGAGGGGGGACCGGGATGGGGAATACATGTAAATCCATGGCTAATTCATTTCAATGTATGACAAAAACCACTGCAATGCTGTAAAGTAATTAGCCTCCAACTAATAAAAATAAATGAAAAAAAAAACAGTTAATAAATTAGAGTATTTTTGAGTTACTTGGTTTCCATCCCTACCATCCTGAGCAGGGGAGGCTGACTGGAAATAACTAGCAATGTGCAAAGTCCCCAACACCTTTCTGCCTCCTGAGATGAAGTTGTTTCTGGCATTGTCAGTCCCGTTTATCCTCCTTTCTCTCATCAAAATCGAGTCCTGTAAGATGTCGTTCGCTGTTCCAAAAATATATGAACGTAAATGGAAAATAGTTTCAAATAATTATACCTGAATCTGTCTAATCTTGAGGTATATTTTCATGCATCTTCCTTATTCAGTTGTGTTTAGAATTGTGTATATATTCAGGGGGCTTTCCTGGTGGCTTAGCAGTAAAGACTTTGCCTGCAATGCAGGAGTCCCAGGAGACACAGGTTTGATCCCTGGATCAGGAATGTTCCCTGGAGGAGGACATGGCAACCCACTCCAGTATTCTTGCCTGGAGAATCCCGTGACAGAGAAGCCTGGCAAGCTACAGTCCACAGCGTCACAAAGAGTCGGACGCGACTGAGCGACGAGACACACATGAGGGTTCCATGAGAGCAGAACCTATCTGCAGACCAACTGGAAGGTTATTAAAAATAACCCAGGAGGAAACAGTAAGAAAGGCACTTCAGGGGTTGGAACAACCCTCAAACACTGTCCTTGGCAGTCACGGCGCTGCCGCCATGCCCCCTGGCCCGACTCCCACGCTACGGTTTCAGAGAGCCGCCCCAGACGGCTGAACACACAGCCCGCACGCGTGCCTCTCTCGGCCTGGGGGGATGGCACTTCCAGGCCCCGCAGTCATCTCCTGTTAAGACCAGGGGAGGTAGATGCTTCACCGATACATGGAAACCAACACAGAGAGACAAGCAAAACAAGGAAATAGAATATGTTCCAAATTAAAGAACAAGCTAACACCTCAGAAACAAGACCTTAATGAACAGAAAGAAGTAATCTATCTGATAAAGGCTTCAAACTAACAGTCACAAAGATACTAACAGAACTCGGGAAAAGATAACCTTCTAGTTGGTCTACAGGTAGGTTTTGCTCTCATGGAAACATCAGTCTCCTTTAATTGCTTATCGTCATGTGTTTACTAAGCTTTGGAGTTCACTTTAGTTGAAATTTCCCACATATTTTTTCCACATAGAGTCAGTTCACTTGAAGAGATCTGTGGAGCCCTCTGTTACCACGGTACACCTTTCATTCTAGGGTAAACCTGTGTTCAACTGTTCTGGAACAGGAGCAGGAACAGTGGCCCAGTTTGCTCAGAGTTATACTCTTGCTTGAGGAGCAGGTTTCTGAGAGGTCAGGAGCCTATAGTATTCTGAGCATAGAATTCTGTCCTTTGAGAGAACTGGAACTGCTACAGTTGGAGCCTGGTACTCCTGGCCTGGCATGCGCTGGGCAGAGCTTTTGCCCTATGAATGGGGGCTGGGTAGATGTAACCATTTTAGCTACTCTTGCTTGGAATAGATCTTCTTCAGTGTGGAGCTGGAGGGGACATGTTCGCAGCAACTACAATCAAGAGGACATGGTGGCCTTTGACTGGGGTCCAAGGGCAGAGGGATCTCTGTGTTCCTGCCTGCACTTGCCCGACTGCACTTTCAGCTCTGCTTGGATGAGAGAGGGCAGGGACGGAGTGGGTCCTGGCTCAAATGTCATAGATTCTTGCTATTCTTCCTCAGATCTAGGTTTTGCTGTGTAAATATGTTTGGTTTGCTATTTCCTTATTTCCAGATATTTCCCTGGTAGGCCCTTCAAGTTGAACATATATTTATTAGAAGATCTCAGGATCTTAAGCAGAAAATTTCTCAAGGATAAAGAAAAAAATCTAGGCAAATATATATCAAAACCTATACTAGCTTTATTTATAATATCTAAAAACTGAACTCACATCAACTGCCCATTTACTTAAGAGCATATAAACAAATTTTCATATATGTGTATAATAGAAAATGGAATACTACCCAGCGACAGAAAGAATAAGTTACTTATACATGACAAAATAAATAAATTTCAAAATCCTTCTACTCGGTGAAGAAGCCTGAGAAAAAAGAGCACATGCTGTATGATTCTAGTATATATCATTCAGATCATTGGTTATCTGGAGATGGGTTTAGAGGGAAGAGTGATAGGGAGGCATAATCATCTTTTGGAAAAGATGGTAATATTCTCTATTTTGAAGTGGTATTTTCGTCGATGCCAAAACTCATGGAATTGTGCACTTTGAACGCATAATGCTTATTTCACACACTTATTTCAATAAAGTGCTTTAAAAAAATAATGATTAGATCTTTTTTTAGACCCAAGTATTTTCATTGTAAAGCAGACTCAGAAATACTTTGTTTTTAAAAGAAGTTTTTCTTTTCACCTGTAAAATAGAAAGTTATGCACAAAATTTGAAAATTTATTATTGTTTGTAATAATTATATTTTATTATTTATGACAATAAACAATATCATTTATTATTATTAATTCACAATTTATTTAGATAACTCATATACAAATCTGAATATTAAAATAGGTTGAAACTTTTGAATATAATTGCTGTTAGTATAGCAGCAGATGGGTGAGAACTCAATACTATCAGAATTATTATTAAATTAAGAGCATCTTACTAGTTATGACACTGCAATCAGCTATAATTATAAATCTAATGGGCCATCACAAGATGATTTTATAGAAGTAAGAATGCTTAGACAAGTGTAGCCTTTAAGTTACTTAGGCATATATTAAATAGCATTCTTTCGAGTGTAAAATAAAAAATCTTTCACGCAGGACTTTGAATCCTATGATGGAACAAACCTTCAATGAAAGAAATTCCTGATTCTTTTCAGTTCCTGCTCACCTAAATCCCAGGCACAGGGTCTTTGCCCATTAGACATTAGTAATCTTATATTAAACTGAGAAACAAGAGTTACTGCAAAGTCAAGACAGTTGACCTTGGAACACATAGGCAAAAGCAGAATTTGAAAGCTCAGTCTGAGTTCTGAGATTATTTTCTTAACTCTTAATGATTAAATATTATTAATTGTATTTTCTTCCTTATTTTATGAGGTAGCATTTTCCCAGTGAGAGATTCTTAAACACTGGAATAATTATTCACTTCCACCCAGATCTCATTTTGTTAACCATCCCAATATTCAGCTTAGTTTATCCATGGTTTTAAAGATATTCCCTCTCTTCACTGTCTAATGTAAGATTGAGATCATTAAAACAATCATAACTTCTCATTTGGATAATCAGAGGCTTTCTGTGATTATCTTCTTCCATGAATATTTATCTATCTGAAGTTAAAATGCAATTTTTCTAAAATACCAATTTGAACACAGTATATCCTTTAAAAAATCCACAGTGCTTCCCTGCTGGCCACAGAATAAAAGAAATCTTCCTTGTCTTGTTATATAGGTCTGTATGAGTTCCATGAATTTCCTTTTACGTTTCTCTCCCTCCCTCTCTTGTGCATTAAAATCAAGAACTAAATTTCAGGAAGCTTTGAAATTTTCCTTGATCATTTAGATCACTCATCTTTAAAGACTGCACTCTATATGTATTTCTACATTTGCTTTTATTTACTGGGTTTAGCATAGAGCTTCCCTAGTAGCTCAGGTGGTAAAGCTTCCGCTTGTGATGCAGGAGACCTGGGTTCGATCCCTGGGTCGGGAAGATCCCCTGGAGAAGGAAATGGCAACCCTCCAATATTCTTGCCTAGAGAATTCCACAGACAGAGGAGGCTGGTAGGGCTGCAGTCCATGGGGTCACACAGAGTCGGACATGACTGAGTGACTTCACTTTCACTTCACTTTAACATATGGCATGTTAGCTCTCTAGTCAGTTATTTTCCCCTCAATTACTGTGACCTCAAGTAGAGAAATTATTTATACCTAGGAATTTTTATAGGGCAAAGAGTACATCAAAATTCAATAAATATTAAATTGATATAAGAATTCTCACTAAGGCACATATAACAAAATATTAAATTTACTCATGTTTATTTTAATTTTCTTGTAAAAAGGAAGGATATCCAAAAATTATCAGTTTAGTAACTATTCAAATGATGGGGAGATATAATTATTCAAGTCAGAGAAACCATGAAATAAATGGGTCATTCATTTAACCTTTGGGTAATTAAGAGTTACTTACATGTCACCCTTCAGACTGTGAACTGCAGAGTGATTCTCTCACTAAGACTTCACAAAGATTTCTTCAGTAAATATGATATTTTCATTTGCTTATTACATTAGATTTTGCTACCTCTACCAAGTACATTTATATCCACATAACACATGTTAACTAACGCAAGCAAGATGAAGATGAAGCACAGAGAAAGTCATTCCATTCTTGAATCAAAATAGGCAAACAATAGTCCAAACATACTTTTCAGCTGTAAGTATATGGAATTCTAATAAATGAAAACTTTATGATTAAATATTTCTAAGATCAGTGGGTACCTTTTTTAGTCAGTTTCTTCCCCAAGTTGTTATACCCCAGGACTTTCGGTTACATCACTGTAAAAACAGAATTAAAGTATCTTTTCTCTAGGCTCTTCCTCAGAGCTTCTTTGACATCTTTGTTTCTCAGAGAGTAAATCAAAGGATTCAACATGGGAGTGAGTAGGGTGTAACACAAGGAGGCCACTTTACTCAGCTCAGGAAATGTGTCAGGAGTGAGATACATAAAAAAGACAGCACCATAGAGTACACTCACGACTCCCAGGTGGGAGCTGCAAGTGGAGAAGGCTTTCTTTCGCCCCTCAGTGGAGTGTATTTTTAGAACTGTGGACACAATATACATGTAGGACACAACAATGACAATTATGGTAGGCAAAATGATAATGCTGCATAAGAAAAAAGAAACCAACTTATGAATATAGAGATCAGAACAAGAAATCTTCTGAAGTGGACGGTCATCACAGTAAAAATGGTCAATGGTCCGAGAGGCACAAAAGGATAAAGTAAAAGTCATGCTGGTTTGAAAAACTGAGCTGATGCAACCACGAAAATTGGAACCAGCCACGAACTGAACACAGAGACGTGTTGACATCTGAACAGAGTAGAGGAGTGGGTTGCAGATGGCAATGAAGCGGTCATAAGCCATGACTGCCAGGAGAAATCCCTCAGTCACAATGAAGAGGGCAAAGAGAAAGAGCTGGGTCACACAGCCTGCAAAGGAGAGGACTTGCTCTCAGACCAGAAGTTGAAAATAGCCTTGGGTGCAATAACAGAAGAATAGAAGAGATCAATGAAGGAAAGGTTGCCTAGGAAGAAATACATTGGTGTGTTCAGTGGAGGATCAGTCATAATAATGACCATCATGCCAACATTTCCTATAAGGATCATGGTGTAGATAAGCAGAAATAGCAGAAAGAGAAAAATGTGAAGATCTGGGCGCACCCTGAAGCTGACAAGAATGAAGTCAATCATTTCTGAGTGGTTGGTTGTTCCGCTGTCACCCATGGCAGAAACCTGCTGAGAGGCAGAAGGCAAAAGAAATGAAATTGCGACTTTGAATCATCAATTCATCAATACTCTCTTAAATGTAGATATACATTATTTACTTCTTAATGAGAAAAGGTATACAAAACAGTTTTAACATCAAGAAGATGCAAGAATTTGTATTTATATATTACTGAACTTCAGGAATTGTTATTCTATTAAGCAATGAAAGAAGTTATTTGGTTAATTTATTTAAATCATACATTGGCAAGGATTTCCACAAGAAATTAGTGTATTTTATTGTCTAAGATTACTCACATTCTGAATTTTTACTCATATTATATTTATTGTTAAAAATTATCTTATCCAAATTAGGAGTATTAAATTTTATCTAAAATAGGCATATTGCATGTAATCTCTATGGTAGTGTTTATAGCCATCATGATAACTAAATCAGTATTTGTGTCATTACATGACAGTATTCAAAATATTTGAAATATTTTTATTTTATTTTACCTCAATATATTTAGTTTCCATTGTTATTGGAGCCATCTTTGAAAACAATGTAAGTAGACAATATTGGTATGTTAAGTAAAATTAAAATTCACTGAGTAGATAAAGTTCTCTAACTCTACTTCTAAACATATGTTCCTTTTCTCATATCAAAGTCACTCCCCAAAATACATGACTTTTAATTGCTTCATTACAAATGTTGAACTTCCATTAATAGTCATTTAATTTTAAAAAATGTCATAATTACTTGGCCCTCTTTTTAAAAGCAAAGAGGGAAGCTGGTGACTATTCCAATCCTTATACCGCAATGAACAACTTTCTACTGAGGCTGCATCAATTCCAGAGATCTCACCCTTTAGACAGAAAGTAAACTTCAGTGATATACATAAGGAAAATCCCATTCCTGAATTCTAGTATACCTGATATGTCTTAAAGTAAGGATAATTGGATAACTATGGATATATAAAGATCATAGCGGCCTTGTGTCACCCGGAGTCTATGATCATGAGCTAGTGAATCAAAAGCGGTGTTTTTAATGGCCTCGGTTATTTTTAAATCTCTGATACCTCTTTCAAGTGTATTTTAGCATCGAGCTTTTTACTCATCCTCTGTGATGGATTCCACTGGGAGCGGAGTAAGCGTGAAGTCAATTATGGAGACATAAGTGTAGACTCCGGGGCTGTTGTCCATGAGGACTGAAATAACCTCAGGTACAAACAGTTTGATAATAGTCCAAATACAAGGAACTTTTCCTTCTATAGTTGTGTATATCCTTTGGGAAATATTTCCAGACTTTATTTTCTTTACTGACAAAGAAAAACTTTATGGTATTATCTCAACATATCGGTAAGCATAGAAAAGAGATTTAACAGTTTGCATATGAGAAAAGTTTAGTAAATATTTTGTTATGTAGTAAATTATACTTATGATTTTAAAAAGAAGAAAATTCCACTTCAATTTGTAATTATCTATGCTTCTTAATGTAGGTGTATTTCATGATATGACAAATGCCCACTAAATCACAAATTCAAAGTGAGATAATTGTTGATAATTCTATGTATTCCTATATTTTAATACAAAACAGAGAGAATTTATTGGACGATATGATAGTACTCAACACATTTTTTAAAAATCCTTTGTAAAAATAGTTTAAGATCAGGATCTACATTTGAAAATTCTCTCAAAACTACAGGGTGACTGAAAGATTACATTAAAGTCACAATCATAATATGCTAGTTATCAAGCCTAATTTTTTAAGAATGCCATTTTTTATAAATATGTTTATAATTTAATTTTATTTTTAGAAAATAATTTTCTAAATTAAAAAAAAAGCATTTTTAGTTTTATCTGGGTTTTATGAGTGTATAGACAGCAAAATGATGTGGGACCAGGTCTTCTTTTTATTATAATACAGTATTAGTAAAAAAGTTTAACCAGTAGAGGAAGAGAAAGCAGTTTAGATATTTTAAAAAGGAAAATACTAATTAAGGTTAGTTAAAGCCTGTTGACAATCATACGTCTTTGTGAAAAATGGATATTCAGATCCTCTACTTGCTTTTAATCAGATTGCTTTTTGCTTCTTTTTTGTTTGTTTACTTTTGGTTTTGAAGTTGAGTTGTATGCGTTTTTTTTTTCATATTTTGAATATTAACCTCTTATAAGATATATTATTTGCAAGTATTTTCTCCTATGCAGTTGGCTGCCTTTTCATTATGTTCAAAGATCCCTTCACTCTGCAAAAGCTTTTCAGTTGATGTAGTCCCATTTGCTTCTTTTTGTTTCTGCTTCCCTTGCCAGAAGAGACAGATCCTGCCTCCTCAAAATATATACATTGCTGAGACTGATGTCAAAGAGTTTACTGCCTATGTTTTTTTCTAAGAGTTTTGTGGTTTCAGAGCTTACATTTATGTTTTTATCCATTTAGAGTTTACTTTTGTACATGGTATGAGAAAGTACACCAGTTTGATTCTTTTGCATGTATCTGTCTAGGTTTCTCAACACCATATATTGAAGAGCCCGTCTTTCCCCATTGGGTATTCTTCCTCCTTTATTGTATATTAATTGATATATAAACCTGGACTTATTTCTGGACTCTCTATTCTGTTCCACTGATCTATGTGTATGTTTTTGTGCCAGTACCATACTGTTTTGATTACTTAGCATTGTAGTATAATTTGAAATAAAGGACCACGATACTTTCAGTTTTGCTCTTCTCTCACAAGAATGTTTTGGCTATTTGGGATCTTTTGTGCTTCCATACAAATTTTAGAATTACTTCTTGTAGTTCTGTCCAAATATGCCATTGGTATTTTAATAGAGATTGGATTGAATCTATAGATTGCCTTGCATAGTATTGTTATTTTAATAATTTTAATTCTTCCAATCCATGAGCATAGTACATCTTTCCATTTGTTTGCGTTGTCTTCAGTTTCTTTCATCAGCATCTTCTAGTTTTCCAAGTTCAGATCTTTTACCTCTTTAATGAGATTTAAGTGTAGTTACTTTATTTTTTGATGCAATTGTAAATTGAATTTTTATTACTTTCTCTTTCTGATAGTTCACTGTTAGTATATAGAAACACTATGCTACACAGATTTCTGTATATAATTTTTTTTATCCTGCAACTTTATTGATTCATATATTATTTCTAATAGATTTTTTATGGCATTTTTATGATTTTCTGTATATAGTATCATATTTTTTGTAAACATTGAAAGTTTTCTTTCTTTCTGTCCAATTCAGATTCTTTTTCTTTTCTTTTGTTTTATCATCCTTGTCTAATTTCTAATTTTAGAGGAAGCATTTTCAGGTTTTCAACGTTAGGTATGAGGTTGGCTGGAGGCTTGTAATATACGACCTTTATTATGTTGAGATATAGTGCTTCTCAAAGGCAATGGCACCCCACTCCAGTACTCTTGCCTGGAAAAGCCCATGGACTGAGGAGCCTGGTAGGCTGCAGTCCAGGGGGTCACGAAGAGCTGGACACGACTGAGCGACTTCACTTTCACTTTATAGTGCTTCTAGACCCTCACTGTTGATCATTTTAGTCAAAATGGATGTTAACTTTTGTTAAAAGCTTTTGTGCATCTATTGAGATGATCATATAGCTTTTATTTTTAATTAGCTAAGAGGTGATGACATTGACTGAATTGTTGGTACTGACACATACTTGCATGCTGGGGATAAATCCCACTTGAAGATGGTGTATGGTACTTTTAATATATTGTTCAAAATTTTTTTGTTAATATCTTGTTGAGGATTTTGCATCTGTGTTAAACATGATGCTGGCCTTTTCTTTGGATGTGGTGTCATGTCATGTCTGGTGTCATCACATCAGGGTGATGTTGGCCTCATAGAATGAATTTGAAAGCTGTTCCTTCCTCTTCAATTTTTGTTTGTTTTTAATATAAATTTATTTATTTTAATTGGAGGCTAATTACTTTACAGTATTGTAGTGGTTTTGCCATACATTGACATGAATCTGTTACAGTTGTACATGTGTTTCCCATACTGAACCCCCCTCCCACTTCCCTCCCCTTCCCATTCCTCTGGGTCATCCCAGTGCACCAGCCCCGCACACCCTGTCTCATGCATTGAACCTGGACTGGTGATTCATTTCACATATGATAATATACATGTTTCAATGCCATTCTCCCAAATCATCCCACCCTCGCCCTCTCCCACAGAGTCCAAAAGACTGTTCTATACATCTGTGTCTCTTTTGCTGTCTCACATATAGGGTTATCATTACCATCTTTCTAAATTCCATATATATGCATTAGTATACTGTATTGGTGTTTTTCTTTCTGGCTTACTTCACTCTGTATAATAGGCTCCAGTTTCATCCACCTCATTAGAACTGATTCAAATGTATTCTTTTTAATGGCTGAGTAATATTCCATCGTGTATATGTACCACAGCTTTCTTATCCATTTGCTGATGGACATCTAGGTTGCTTCCATATCCTGGCTATTATAAACAGTGCTGTGATGAACATTGGGGTACATGTGTCTCTTTCAATTCTGGTTTCCTCAGTGTGTATGCCCAGTAGTGGGATTGCTGGGTCATATGGTAGTTCTATTTCCAGTTTTTAAACGAATCTCTACACTGTTAATCTTTGGAATAGTTTGAAGATAGGTGTTAACTATCCTTGAAATCTTTGGTAGTATTCACCTGTGAATCTGTTTGTTGGAATTCTGTTTGTTGGGAGGCTACTATTACTGATTAAATTTATTTACTGGCAATCAGTCTATTCACGTTTTCTATTTCTTCTTGATTCAGTCTTAGGAGATTATACATTTCTAGGATGTTGTCCTTTTCTTTTAAGTTGTCCACTTTATTGGCATACAGTTTTCCTTAGTAATGTTTTATAAGTTGTGTTTCTGTGGTGTTGGTTGTAACTTCACTTTTATTTATGATTTTATAGATTTGGGTTCTTTCTCTTTTTTCTGTTGAGTCTAGCTAAAAACTTATCTTGTTGGGATCCTTTAGTGGACCAGGGCCTGGCAGTCTGGAGTTGATGATAAGAAAGTGAAAGAGAGAGCCAGAGGGAGGGAGAGAGAGAGAGAGAAAGAAAGAAAGACACAGGGACCCAAGCTCTGATGGAGCAAAGGTGTTTTAATGATTTTTCTGTGAGTATATATAGGCTGTAGTACAAGAAATTTCTTTCGATAATGATAAAGATCAGAAAACCAAACATACAGTAACCATTACCAAGGGAACAAAGGATAATAATGGTCACAAGGTCAGGAGACAATCCATATCTCAAGAAAGGGGGGCGAGACTAAGCAGTTTTGTCATAAAGAGAATGTTTTACTAAAGGAGACCCAAGCCTGTCTCACACAATGACCTCAGTCCTGAGAGCTGCGTGCAGTTCTACTCGCTTCTGGCAGAAGCTGATAAGGAACAGAGGATTTATGAGAAACAGCATGTAGGAATCCTCCCATCAAACATTCCCTGACAATTCTCCCTTATTTATTTATAATATTTGTAAAAAGAGTTCTGACCATAAGAGTTTGTTTAGTTTTAACAATCTTTGCATGAAGGTAATGGTAGATGACAAATATAATTGTCAAGACAATCACTAAAATTACAGTTCCAGACCTGATGCTGTGAGTAATGCTTTGAAACCATCCGCGTGGGTCTAGCCTAGATAATTGATCAGCTAGTTGTTCAGCTAAAGTTTCCAAATTAGTGGAAGAGGGCAGATTATTAGAAAAGGTTTCAAATATTTCAGTAAAAAAGAAAAAAATCATCTAGAAATCTGTTTGGGACTGGTATTTGGCTGTGGTTTTGAATTAATGGGTTGATTTTCTCTTCATTCAGTACATACATTTTTCCTGATATAAAAAGAAATGGAATCTGACTGTGTTTTAAGTGGTTTGTGTTATTTGGGGCAAAGGATTAGAAGCAAACATTCAAACATTTTTTCCTAAGTGAAATTATTGAAAAGCTGATGCAGAACAACTTGACAAATGAAATGTTGCTCACATCCAAATATATTTGACCTTGTCCTTGGAAAAGGAATGCAGCCTGGCAGCTGTTGAATCTCTCTGTTCAGTGTGTTAAAGAAGGTGATTGTATTTTCAAGACAGACCTGAAAAGAAGGTGAATATTTTGCATTTTTGATATTCTTAGGAACAAATAACTTATTTGGCAAATGGTGTCTTTTTTATATTGTTTTTGTTTTGTATTGTGAAACAGGCATTGAAGTTGATGTTGTTTGTTTTAAGAATCTTACAGACTGGAAACAGAAATAAAGCTATATTAATAATAGTTATAGGCTTAAAGAATATATTGCATTAGAATCTAGTAAAGTTTGTTCTGGATAAGGAAGATAAAAGTGTTCCTGTGTATTTCCTCTTATTTAATTTTTTATTTGCAGTTACACAGAGGGTGAGATGGCTGGATGGCATCACCGACTTGATGGGCATGAGTTTGAGTAAACTCCGAGAGTTGGTGATGGACAGGGAGGCCTGGCGTGCTGCGATTCATGGGGTCGCAAAGAGTCGGACACGACTGAGCGACTGAACTGAACTGAACTGAAAGTGTGTAATGTGTTTCTTTATGTCTTGTGTTTGTGGATTATAAGGAATGTCTGTAATCTGTTTAATAGAGAAGGAATGTAAAAATTGTTTGAACTGCTTAGAAATATAGGCAGGGCCATTGTCTGTTTTTATAGAATTAGGTGTTTTCATTATCACAAAGTAAGTTGATAGGTGGGTTATAACATGTTGTGTAGTTTTACCTTGGAGAGGTGTGGCCCCTAGAAAAGAAGAATTTGTATTGATCGAGACATGTAAGAAGGAAGAGGAAGAAAGTTCAGGGCAATGAGTTACATCTATTTGCCATAAAATTCTCTTTCATTTGTCATAAACCTTTTTTATATTTTTGTATTCATCATTTTATTTGCCATTTCTTATATCTTTTTATTAAAAGCATATATCTTATTTTTCTTTAGCAACTATGAAGTGTCTTGTATGTTAGTATTTTATAGATTGGTGAATATATTTATTATATCATATTATATATTATAATGTATATATTTATTTATATATTTATTAATAGCTTAAAATCTCTTTAGTTTTTCTGTAAGAAAAACTTTTTGTAAGAGGAAGTTAATGTTCAGTAATTAATGTTTTAAAATCTTACTTCATTTGGAAATGACCTAGTTATTTAATAAACTTTTATTATTTAGTTTAGTATAACTCCAGAAACTTAAGTTACCCCAATCCTAAGAGATTGTTTTAGATTATAATAATAGATTATTCTATCAAAAATACAATTCTTTTCAATAGAGTTTATCTAAAAGTTTTCATCATATATAAAAAGAGTTACCTTTTTGTTGACAAATTTAGTTTACCTTAAACCTAGGCATAATAAAAGTATTATATAATGTTGATGACTTAAGACATGTCTTAATTAGATTAACAAATAATTATATTTAAATTATATTTATATTTAAATAAACATTATATTTAATATTGAATATTTTTCAGTTCATGTGAAGTTGAATTTAAATAGAGCTTATTAACTTCATATTATCCAAAAACAAAGACATATATTGAGACATAGATAATTTTAGATAGATAGGCATAGTTTTCCATTTGAAATTTAAAATATCTTTTTATTTTTGTTTTATTTATATATATATTTATTATATATATTTGTTTTATTTATTTATTTTGAGCTCCACCAATTTGTTTATGGCTGGAGTCCTAGATAGAGTGGGCTGTGTATCCCAAGGACATGATAAGAGTTAACTTTAGGTTTTTTCTTAGGCCTGTTTTTGTTTTCCCAGGCAGAACTGGAGCTCCAAAAAAGTATTTTAACAAGTTAACCTTTTCCTAACTGCACGTGTAAGAAGAACCAGTTTTGCAATTTCAAAAAAGATTTTATTTTAATCAGTTTTCTCTGGAGTCTAAAGAATATCATGGCCATTCAGTGTCAAAAATATCCTTTCTCCTTTTTGTAGTTATAGTATATTATTAATGATATATGCATGATGGAATTGTTGTCACATAGGAAGTAAAGCCTTGGCTACAAAATTTTGACAAATAGTAGGACTGTTAAGCATACCTTGAGGTAACATAGTCTATTGAAATCTTTTATGAGGCCCAATATGATTAGGATAAGGGAGAGAGAAAGTGAATCTCTCCCAGTCTAAAGGGTGTAAAGGTATATTAAAAAAGCAATCTTGTAAATCAGTAATAATAATGTGCCAATTTTGAGGAATAGTAATAGGTGATGGGATCTCTGGTTGTAATGCACCCATAGGTTTCATAGATGCATTAACTTTTCTAAGGTCTGTTAAGAGACACCATTTGTTAGATTTCTTTTTTATAACAAAAATAGGAGAGTTCCAAGAAGAGCAAGATTCCTCAATATGTTTCAATTCTAATTGTGTGTCTATAAGTTCTTTAGTAGCTTGTAATTTTTCTTTCGTAAGGGGCCATTGCTCTGTCCAAATAGGCTCATCAATTTTCTCAGTTATTTTAATAACTGTTTTGTTTGTAAAATGAGCAGTGGCCCCTAGGAAAAATGTGGAATGTATATCTGAGTTTGCCATTGCATAAGTAAGTCCCTTCCTATTAGATTAAGGGTGCATCTATCACATAAGGTCTTAATGTTGTAGGTTGGCCTTTTGGTCTATCATATGTGTAGATTTGAATATTTTGATAAATTTCTTGTACTTTGGCTTGAGAAATTCCTGCAATTTGGCAAGAGACCTTTTGTATAGGCCAGGATTTGGGCCATAAGTGTTTGGAAATAATAGTAATATTAGATCCAGTGCTGAGGAGACCAGAAAATCTTTTACCATTAATTTTGATATTTATATTTGGTCAGGCATATTCAGATACCAATGATGTCCATAAGGATTGTTTTTGATCTGTACTGCCAAATATGCCTGTCCACACATTATTAGAGGAGCTAATAGAAATGTAAGGCAAAAGAAGTAATTGAGCAATTTTGTCCCCCTTTTTGAATTGCCACGGAATCTGGAATGACATCATAATTTGAATCTCTCCTTTATAATTTGAATCAATTATTCCAGGGTGAACAGTAATTCCTTTAGAAGCCAAATTAGATCAGCCAAATAAAAGACTGAAGGTTTGTGGGTGCAGGGGTCCAAAAACTCCAGTAGGTACTCTAGAAGGGACTGCTTAAGGGTAAAGGAAAAAATCATTTAGGGCTGGTATATTGATGGCAGCACTGCTGGATGTTGAGGGTTTGAGGGAAAAGATAGAATTTGCCCCTGGCTTTTGTTGTAGGGGACCTGGGGGGTCCCCTGTTTGGAGTTTCTTGGAATAGGTTTTCCTTCAATATCCAATTTAAATTTACTGTCTTTGGCCCAGTGCATTCCTCTGTGGCAGCAAGGGCAAATTTTGGAGGCTTTTTATTAGCCTTCTTAGGGCAGTCCCTTTTTAAACGGTTTTTATCTCCACATGTAAAGCATCCTTCATTTCTCTTTTTAAAAGTTTGTAGCATTGTTTCAGCTAGTATTTGCATCTTTTAAGTTTTTGATCCTAGATTGTGACAAGCCTTCAAATAATCAATAATAGTCCCAGTCTCACAAATTGCAGCTATAGCTCTTTGACATTTCTGATTTGCATTCTCATAAGCAAGTAATTTCTCTAGCTGTTTCTTTTTTTTCTTCTCTGATTACAGTATGGGAAATAGCAGTTTCTAATCTAGCTAAAAAATTAGCATAACTTTCATTAGGTTCCAACAAAGGAGAGACTTTTGGAGTTGCGCCTGTTGGCAGAGGAGGAGCATTTGGAGCAGCCGGGGCAGGGCTAGTAAGAAAATTTTGAAATATTTTATGTTGTTTTAATTGGGCCTTTTGTAAAGTTTTATCATTTAATTTATATTCATGTAATAAGTGTTCTGTCTGTTGTCGAATATTGGAAGGGCTAGAATTTACCTTGAAATGGCAGCTTTAATGAGAGCCCATAGGGGCCAGAAATCAATTGGAATATTTTTTCCTTGTTTGGTGGCTCATTCAACATTTTCTTTGACCCAGTGCCAAATTTCTAAATCAAAACTGCATTTATCAGGGAACCAAGGATTACATTTAACCACTGTTTGAAAGTAAGCCTCTATTCATTGGCGTGAAACCAAAAGTCCCTGAGCTTTAAACAAATGGTGAAGTAAAATAGAGAAATGATGGGGCTTTCCAGCTGTTTGACCCATGTCTTAGTACTTACCAACCTCAATAGGCCCTGACCTCAACAAGCCTGGAGTCACTCCGTCCGAAATGCCACGTATACTAGTGTCCCTGTTTGGGTGCCACATGTTGGGGTCCTTTAATGGACCTGGACCTGGCGGTCCGGAGTCAATGATAAGAAAGTGAAAGAGAGAGCCGGAGGGAGGGAGAGAGAGAAAGAAAGAAAGACATGGGGACCCAAGCTCTGATGGAGCAAAGGTGCTTTAATGATTTTTCTGTGAGTATATATAGGCTGTAGTACAAGAAATTTCTTTCGATAATGATAAAGATCAGAAAACCAAACGTACAGTAACCGTTACCAAGGGAACAAAGGATAATAATGGTCACAAGGTCAGGAGACAATCCATATCTCAAGAAAGGGGGGCGAGACTAAGCAGTTTTGTCGTAAAGAGAATGTTTCACTAAAGTAGACACAAGACTGTCTCACGCAATGACCTCAGTCCTGAGAGCTGCCTGCAGTTCTACTCGCTTCTGGCAGAAGCTGATAAGGAAGAGAGGATTTATGAGAAAGAGCATGAAGGAATCCTCCCGTCAAACATTCCCTGACAATCAATTTTGTTATCTTTTAAAATATCAGATATTTGCTTCATTAGTCTTTTCCATTTTTTATAGTCTCTATTTTATTTATTTCTTCTATGATCATTGTTCTTTCTTACTACCCACTTTATAGTCTGATTGTCTTAAATTTATTCTTTTTTCAAGTTCTTTTATGTATAAGATTGCTTATTTGAGATTTTTCCTCTTTCTAGAGTTAGAATTATACAAGTATAATCTTCTCTCTTAGAACGTCTTTTGCTGCTTCCCACAATTTGGATCATTGTTTTTCATTTTCAATTGTCTCCAGTTATTTTGATTTCTTCATTGATTTCTGCAATGACCAACAGTTTATTTTATAGCAAATTATTTCATCTCCACATGATTTTGTTTCTGAAGGTTTTCTGCAGCTATTTTCTTATACTTGATTTCTAGTCTCATATCTCTGTCTAGTCTCATATCTCTGTCTAATCTCATATCATGCCTTCTCTATAGCAAGATGACACATATATATAACATCTATTTGTCTGACTTCCTGGAGAAGGCAATGGCACCTCACTCCAGTACTCTTGCCTGGAAAATCCCATGGATGGAGGAGCCTGGTAGGCTGCGGTCCATGGGGTCGCTAAGAGTCGGACACGACTGAGTGACTTCACTTTCACTTTTCATTTTCACACATTGGAGAAGGAAATGGCAACCCACTCCAATGTTCTTACCTGGAGAATCCCAGGGACGGGGGAGCCTGGTGGGCTGCTATCTATGGGGTCACACAGAGTTGGACACGACTGAAGTGACTTAACAGCAGCAGCAGCAGTCTGACTTCCCAGATGGCTCAAGGTAAAGAATCTGCCTGCTAATGCAGGAGACACAGGAGACATGGGTTCAATCCCTGGGTCAGGAAAATCCCCTGGAGGAGGAAATGGCAACTCACTCTAGTATTCCTGCCTGGAAAATCCCATGGACAGAGGAGCCTGGTAGGCTACAGTCCATGGGGTTGCAAAGAGTCAGAAAAAATTTAGCAACTGAGCATTATCTATATATCTATCATTCTTTCTTTCTATACATATGATTAAGTTGATGATCTCTGAAGTTTGAATGTGCATGTATGTGCAGTCAGTGGTCAACTGTGTTCAACTCTTTGTCACCCAAGGGCTGTAGCTCATAAGGCTCCTCTGTCCATGGAATTTTCCAGGCAAGAATACTGGAGTAGTTGCTGTTTCCCACTCCAGGGGATCTTCCCAGCTCAGGGATTGAACCCATATCTCTAGTATGTTCTGCATTGGCAGGTGAATTCTTTTGCATTCTAGCAGCCTTACATTTTAAATCCTTGCCCTACTTTTAATGGTTTTGACACCATATTTTATATCTTTTTGCTTTGGGTATCTTTATCACATATTGTGAGTATAAAATATTTTGCTACTTTTGTCTTTTAACCTTCTTATAACTTTATAAGTGGTTGATCCACTACTTTATATGTTTTTGTTTTTTTTTTTACAAATGAGATTTCTCATTCATAATTCTCCCATTTTTGTTGTGGCCTTTCCCCCTCTGCTTAAAGTTCCTTTATCATTGCTTATAAAGCCAATATAATGATTCTTAACAATTTTAGTTTTTATTTGTCTGGAAAAATCTTTATCTCTTCTTCAAATCTGAATAATTACATTGCTGGGTAGAGTATTCTTAGTTGTAGGTTTTTCCTTTCATCACTTTGAATGCATCATGCCCATGCTACTCATTTCTGGCCTGCCTATTTTCTACTAAAAATTCATCTGATAGTCTTATACAAGTTGCTTTGAATGTAACTATTTGTTGTTGTCTTTCTGCTTTTAAGATTCTCTCATTATCTTTAATAGTTGATAATTTAATGTTAATGTGTCTTGATGTGGATCTATGAGTTAATGTAACTTGAATTTCTATACTTCCTGGACCTAGGGGCCTGTTTACTTCCTGAGGTAGGGTTGTTTTCAGCCATTATTTCTTCACATAAGTTTTCTGTTCATTTCTCTCTTTTCCTTCTGCGATCTCTATAGTGTGAATGTTGGCATACTTGATGTCATCCCAAAAGTCTCTTAGATTATTTTATTTAAAAAAATTCTTTTCTTCTGTTTTATGTTCATCATGTGTAATTACCAATGACCTGTCTTTCAGAGCACTGATCCATTCCTCTGGCCTAATCTACTGCTAATTCCTTCTGGTGTGGATTTTATTTCAGTTATTGTATTCTTCAGCTCTGTTTGATTTTTATCTATAGTTTCTAACTTTGCTGAAATCCTTATTGTGTTCATTCATTCTCTTTCTGAGTTCCATGAGCATTTTTAGATCATTACCTTCAACTCTCTATCAAGTAGGTTGATTGTCTCCTCTCTGTTTAGTTCTTTTTCACAGGTTTTGTCTTATTTTATCATCTGGAATATATTTCTCTGTCTCCTTATTTTGCCCAGTTCTCTATGTATTTTCCTATGTACATCAGTTATAGTTTTCAATCTTGGAGAAGTGACTTTGTGTAGGAAACATCCAATGAGGTCCAGAGGCATTCTCTCATTTGGTCATCAGAGGTATAGGCCCTAGTGTTGCCCTCGTTTGGGATGCATGCACCCTTCTGTAATGGTAGGACTTAGTATATTAGGCATGCTGGCAGGTGGGGTGGACCCCAGCTGAGTTGGCTATGTGGCTATGCCTTGTACAATTGCTTTGAACCCATTGGAGGGTAAAGGAGGCCATCCTCATGATTGGTTGAGTAGCCAGGGGGTGGTGTGCAGTGCTGCTGCTGGCCCACTGGAGTGTAGAGTCCGGTCCTCATGCAGCTGTCTGCTTAGCCAAGGGACAGCCAGGCTGGTGCTGGCCTTCTGGGGGTGGTGAGAGGTCCCTGATTTGCTGTCTGCACAGCTCAATGGACTTTGCTCTGGAACTGACCTGCTGGAACTGTGCATGGGTGGGTATGTCCTCCAGTACTGATAGGTTTAAGTTTCCAAAGTGACACTTAGTAGGCTGATGTCATCACAGTAGAAAGAGCTCCTCAAAATGGCTACTTCCAAATGGCTACTTCCCAGTGTTCCCTTTCCAAGGGGGCGTCTCTGTTGCCTTCAGCCTATCCAGGAGGGTCTCCAAGATCAGCAGGTGGGTCTGACCCATGCTTCTTTCAAAGTAATGCTTGTGTATTGGGACTCAGAGTATGATGTTTTGTGTGCACTGTTAAAGAGTGAAGTTTCTGTTTCCTATAGCCTTCCAGCTTTTCCAAATAGAAAGCTTGCAAGCTGTCAAAGCTAGATTTTCTGAGGGCTTGTCTTCCCTGTGCAGGCCATCTTGGGCTCAGAAGCCTAATGTGGGGATGTGGAACAGCTGTGCTGTTCATTGGCAAGGATGTCTACATATGATACTCCTTCCATTTGTGGTTTGCTAACCTAGAGGTGTCAGTCCTGACTATAATGTGTCTCTGCCTCTCCTATCCACCTCACTGTTGTTCCTGCTTCAGGTCTTTAGATGTGGAAAATTTTTCTGACAGTCCTTAGGTTATTTATATAGATAGCTGCTTTGTAAGTGGTTGCAATTTTGGTGTGTCTGTGGAAGGAGGTAAGCTCAGGGTCTTCCTACTCTGCCATCTTTGCCACAACCCCCATCAATAATTTAGCTTCAAAAGATATAACCACAATATTAACAACTAATGCACTTCAATATACAAAGAATAATACATTCTCACTGAAATGTGTGCTTATACTACAGATATAAAATTCAAATAACATTGAAAAAACACAGAACTTAAGATGCTTCCACATCTACTTTTGAGCAAGTAATTACTATAAGATCTGGCTTCCATGACAAAATCTAAACTTTGTAGAAATTATATGAACTAACCATATTTAGATACTGTACAATGAGCAGCAAATGACCATAATTCCTGAGAAAAAGGAAACAATTCAAGAAAAATTTAACCATGAATACAAAGCAATTGAAACAAATCAAACACAATCATAGAGTTAAAAATGAAAAAAACAAAAGACCTAACAGACATTCAGTGATAACTGAGAAAATATTACAAATATAATTAGAAAGGAGGTGATTAGAAAAATATTAGAAACTATAATGGTCAAATTTTCTTTTGAAAGTGGATAGCAACTCTAAACACACAGATACAAGAAAATTCACAAAAACCCAAGTAAAGGAAACGGAAAGAAAATGGAATGAAGGCACAGGAGGATAAAATTTCTGAAAATGGATGAAAAATACTGTCAAACCAACAAGAAGGAAAAAAAAAAACATTATATATTATCAAGCAAAAAGTGAAGCATAGATGTTTTTGTCAGAAAAATTTAAACCAGAAGACAATAGAATACTTTCCTTAAAGTGCTAAAAGACAGGACGATGGGAGACCAAATGAAAACACTATATCCAGGAAAAACATGCTAGAACTGAAGGTAAAATAATAAACTCATTGGATAAAGGGAACTAATAGAATGCATTATGCCAAATTTGCACTAAAAGAAATGGTTTCTTATTTCCCAACATGCTTGTTGTGGAATCTTTGTATATTCTAGAGTAGTGATCATACAACTATAGCTTCTGGAGCAAATCTTGCACTCATTCATTTACCTTTGTCTATGGCTGCTTTAACAGTATAAAGGCAGAACTGAGGATGTAAGGAGGGAAGGTATTTCTTTCTCTTTCAGTATGCTTCTTGGATTGTTCCTTATTTTGGTTCTAGCATCTAGTGGGCAAACGTCACCATGGTTCTCAGTCTTGAAGAGATTTCCAGGCTTCTATGATACTTTAATACCACCTCTCCTCATGCCTTGCAATCACAGATGCAGCTATGACTGTCTGATCTTGCTAATACCTATGTTACTTCAAAGTCACCCCACAGAAAACCATAATTCAAAAAGATACAGGCAGCTTCCAGGTCAAGATGGCAGAGTAGAAGGATGTGCACTCATCTCCTCCTTTGAGAGCACTAAAATCACAAGTTTCTGAACAATCATTGACAGGAGGATGCCAGAATCTACTAAAAAAAGATACTCCACATCCAAAGGCAAAGAAGAAGCCACAGTGAGACAGTAGGAGGGGCACAATCATGATAAAATCAAATCCCAAACCTACTGGGTCAGTGACCCACAAACTGGAGAAAAATAATACCAAGAAGTTCTCCTTCTGCTGTGTAGGTTCAGAACCCAACATCAGGCTTCCCAACCTGGGGACCTGACAAAGGGACTAGGAATCCCTGGGGAATCTGACCTTGAAGGCCTTCAAGATTTAATTGCAAGACTTCCACAGGACTAGGGTAAACAGAGACTCCATTTTTTTTTCATGTATTTTTATTAGTTGGAGGCTAATTACTTTACAATATTGTAGTGGTTTTTGTCATACATTGACATGAATTAGCCATGGATTTACACATATTCCCCATCCCGATCCCCCCTCCCACCTCCCTCTCCACCCGATCCCTCTGGGTCTTCCCAGTGCACCAGGCCCGAGCACTTGTCTCATGCACCCAACCTGGGCTGGTGATCTGTTTCACCCTAGATAATATACATGTTTCGATGCTGTTATCTTGAAACATCCCACCCTCGCCTTCTCCCACAGAGTCCAAAAGTCTGTTCTATACATCTGTGTCTCTTTTTCTGTTTTGCATGCAGGGTTATCGTTACCATCTTTCTAAATTCCCTATATATGGGTTAGTATACTGTAATGGTCTTTATCTTTCTGGCTTACTTCACTCTGTATAATGGGCTCCAGTTTCATCCATCTCATTAGAACTGATTCAAATGAATTCTTTTTAATGGCTGAGTAATATTCCATGGTGTATATGTACCACAGTTTCCTTATCCATTCATCTGCTGATGGGTATCTAGGTTGCTTCCATGTCCTGGCTATTATAAACAGTGCTGCGATGAACATTGGGGTGCATGTGCAGAGACTCCATTTTAAAGGAACAAATAAAACCTTGTGCACCAAGACTCAGAAGAAAGGAGCAGTGACTCCACAGCAAACTGAACCGAACTATTTGCTAGTGTTGGAGGGTGTCCTGAGGAGGTGTGGGTCATCAGGCACTCACCATAGGGACGGCAGGACTGGCAGCAGATGTCTGGACAGTCCCCTTCCGTGTAAACCCTCTTAGAATTTGCCATTAATCTGACCATAAAGCCTGTAGACCTCAGGGCTGGATCGCCTCAGACAGAAAACTACCAGGCTGGGAGTGCAACTGCAACCATCAACACATGATTAGATCAAGAGAGTTCCAGAAAAACATCTATTTCTGCTTTATTGACTATGCTGAAGCCTTTGACTGTGGGGATCACAATAAACTGTGGAAAATTCTAAAAGAAATGGGACTACCAGACCACCTGACTTGCCGCTTGAGAAACCTGTATGCAGGTCAGGAACCAACTGGCAGAACTGGACGTGGAACAACAGACTGGTTCCAAATAGGGAAAGGAGTACGTCAAGGCTGTATATTGTCACCTTGCTTATTTAACTTATATGCAGAGTACATCATGAGAAATGCTGGGCTGGAGGAAGCACAAGCTGGAATCAAGATTGCCGGGAGAAATATCAATAACCTCAGATATGCAGATGATACCACCCTTATGGCAAAAAGTGAAGAAGAACTAAAGAGCCTCTTGATGAAAGTGAAAGAGGAGAGTGAAAAAGTTGGCTTAAAGCTCAACATTCAGAAAACTAAGATCATGGCATCCGGTCCCATCACTTCATGACAAATAGATGGGGAAACAGTGGCTGACTTTATTTTTTTGGGCTCCAAAATCACTGCAGATGGTGATTGCAGCCATGAAATTAAAAGATGCTTGCTCCTTGGAAAGAAAGTTATGACCAATCTAGACAGCATATTAAAAAGCAGAGACATTGTCCACGAAGGTCTGTCTAGTGAAGGCTATGGTGTTTCCAATGGTCATGTATGGATGTGGGAGTTGGACTATAAAGAAAGCTGAGCACAGAAGAATTGATGCTTTTGAAGTGTGGTGTTGGAGAAGACTCTTGAGATTCCCTTGGACTGCAAGGAGATCCAACCAGTCCATCCAGTCGATCCTAAAGGAGATCAGTCCTGGGTGTTCATTGGAAGCACTGATGCTGAAGCTGAAGCTCCAATACTTTGGCCACATCATGCGGAGAGTTGACTCATTGGAAAAGACCCTGATGCTTGGAGGGATTGGGGGCAGGAGGAGAAGGCGACAACAGAGGATGAGATGGCTGGAGGGCACCACCGCCTCAATGGACATGAGTTTGTGTAAACTCGGGGAGCTGGTGATGGACAGGGAGGCCAGGCATGCCGTGGTTCATGGGGTCACAGAGTCGGATACGACTGAGGACTGAACTGGACTGAACTGACTGAGCAAGGCTCTGCGCACCAGAGAGCCTTGTAGTTGGTCTGCAGTTAGCTTTTCGCTCACATCGGACCACTAGTCTCCTAATTGCTTATACCGAGTATTTATGAAGTTTTGGAGTTCACTTAAGCTTGAACTGCCTCACATGTTTTTCCAAATAGAGTCAGTTCAAGTGGAGAGAGCTGTGGCGCCCTCTGTTATCACGGTACAACTTTCTTTCTAGGTGAAACCTGAGTTCTTCTGTTCTGAAATAAGCAGACACAGTGGCCCAGTTTGCTTAGAATGACACTCCTGCTTTTGAGAAGGTTTCTGAGTGAGGTCACTAGCCTATGGTGTTTTGAGCATAAAACTTCTGTCTTTTAAGAGAATGGGAGCAGCTGGAATTGGGGCCCAGTACTCTTGGCCTGGCATTCTTAGGGTAGAGCTTTTGAATGGGGGCTGGCTAGAGATCATCATATGTTTTAGCTACCCTTGCATTGAATAGACCGTCTTCAATGTGGAGCTGGAGGGGACAAGTAATGTTTGCAGCAGCAACAATCAAGGGGACATGGTAGCCTTTGACTGTGACCCAGGGGCAGAGGGATCTCTGTGTTCCTGCCTGCACTTGCCTGACTGCACTTTCAGCTCTGCTGGGATGAGAGAGGGCAGGGAGGGAGTGGGTCCTGGCTCAAATGTCATAGAGTCTCACTCTTCCTGAGATTTAGTAGATTTTGTTCGGTAAATACTTTTTTGTTTGTTCTTTATTTCCAGATATTTCCCTGGGTAGTCTCTTCAAATCAAACATATTTATTATGAGATCTCAGAATCTCAAGCTTCAAAAATCAGCAAATATAAGAAAAACAAACTAGGAAAACACATATGAACACTTATCAGCTGTATTCACAATATCTAAAAGCTGATCAAACATCAATTGCCCATTTATTTCAGAGTGCATAAACAAAATTTGGTATATATGTACAATGGAAAATGAAATATTACCCAGCATTAAAAAGATTGGGTTATTTATACATGGCAAAATGAAGAAATCTCAAAATCATTTTACACAGTGAAGAAGCCTGAGAGAAAACATGACATGCTGTATGATTCTATTACATACTATCCAGGTTATCTGGAGATGGGTTTGGAGGGAAGCATGGCCTGAAAAAAGGTGTAATCAACCATTTGGAAATGAAGGAAATATTTTGTATCTTGATGTGATGGTCTTTTATTGGCCACAAAACTCACAGAGTTCTTTACTTTAAATACATACTGTTTATTTCAAACCAATTATTCCTTAATAAAGTGTTTAAAAGAATAAGGTGCAGGTCTTCTTTAGATTCAAGAATTTATATTTTTGAGCAATGATTCAGAAACATCTTTTTTTTTTGAAAAGGTTTCATCTTCATCTGAAGAAAAGGAAGCTGCACAAGAAAACAGAAAATTTAGTTTTGCTGATTTATAATAATTATATATTTATTATTTATAATAAATAATTCATTCATTATTAACTAACAATTTATTTAGATATTTCTTATATTAAAAACTGAATATTAAAAGGAGGCTAAATTTTTAAATATAATTGCTGTTAGTGTAGCAGTAGCTGAGTGAGGATTAAATACCATGAACACTACCATTTAGTAAAATTAGCTAGTTACGACTCTACAGTCAGCTATAATTATAAATGTAATGGGATGCCACAAGATTAGATTAAATTAGTAATAATGTTTTAGATAAATGAGGTCTTCAATTTATTTAGGCATGTTTTACTAGCACTCTTTTGCTTGTAAAATACAGAATCTTTCATGCAACACGCTGAGTCCTATAATGGAAAAAGCCTTCAAGGAATTCATAATTCTTTTCAGTTTCACCTCACCTAAATCCCAGGCACAGGTTCTTTGCTCACTGGACATTAGTATTCTTTTATTAAACTGAGAAATAAGAGTTTCTGCAAAGTCAAGACAGTTGACTATCAAGCACATAGGCAAACCAGGATGAGAAAGTCAGTCTGATTTGACTTTATTTTCTTAACTCTTTTTTTTTTCCATTTATTTTTATTAGTTGGAGGCTAATTACTTTACAACATTGCAGTGGTTTTTTGTCATACATTGAAATGAATTAGCCATGGATTTACATGTATTCCCCATCCCGGTCCCCCCTCCCACCTCCCTCTCCACCCCATCCCTCTGGGTCTTCCCAGTGCACCAGGCCTGAGCACTTGTCTCATGCATCCAACCTGGGCTGGTGATCTGTTTCACCCTAGATATACATGTTTCAATGCTGTTCTCTTGAAACATCCCACCCTCGCCTTCTCCCACAGAGTCCACAAGTCTGTTCTATACATCTGAGTCTCTTTTTCTTTTTTTGCATATAGGGTTATCGTTACCATCTTTCTAAATTACATATATATGTGTTAGTATACTGTAATGGTCTTTATCTTTCTGGCTTACTTCGCTCTGTATTTTCTTAACTCTTAATGATTAAATATTATTACTCATACTTTCCCTCTCATTTTGTTAGGTGGTATTTCCCCAGTTAGAGATGCTCAAACATTAGAAGTCTACTCACTTCTACCTTAACCATTAATATTCAGTTTAGTTTATCTGTAATTTTAAAGGTATTCCCTCTCTCCACTGTCATAAGATAGTGATTATCTTCTTCTATGAATGTTTATCTACCACAAGTTACCAACGTGATTTTTCTAAAATGCCAATTGAACACAATATATTCTTTAAAGAAAATCCCTAGTGCTTCCCTGTGGTCTGCAGAAAATAAGCCAACCTCCTTGTCTTCTTAATTAGATGTGCACAATTTCCATGAATTTCCTTTTAAGTCTTAACTCTCACTCCCTCTCTTTTACATTAATATCAGGAATTAAACTTTGCAAGTTCAACATATCATTATTTAATTGCCTTTGCACAGAAAATTTTCTATTTCACCTTGCTCAAGTTCATTTATGTTTACAAATGTACTTATGATGTTTTCCCTGATCATTTATATCACTCATCTGTAGAAGCTGCTCTGTCTTTGTAACTTCTACCCTTATGGCTCAGCTGGTAAAGAGTCTGCCTGCAATGCAGAAGACCTGGGTTCAACCCCTGGGTTGGGAAGATCCCCTGGAGAAGGGAAAGGCTACCCACTCCAGTATCCTGGCCTAGAGAATTCCATGGACTGTCCATGGAGTTGCAAAGAGTTGGACACGACTGAGCAACTTTCACTCACTTTATTCACTGGGTTTACCATATGACATGTTATTAGTAGCTCTCTATTTAGCTACTTTTTCCATCAATTAGTGTGAGCTCAAGTACAGAAATCATTTAAAATTGGGACTTTTTATAGGGCACAGAGTATATAAAAATTCAATAAGTATTAATTTGATGAATGAATTCTCACTAAGGCATATATAACAAAATACAAATTGTCTTTACTCTTATTTTTATTACAGTTTCCTTGTGAAAAGGTGCAATTTTCAAAAACAATTAATCAGTTTAGTAGATATTCAAATGAAGGGGAGAAATAATGATGATTCAAGCCAAAGAAACCATGAAATGAATGTGCCATTCCGTTAGCCTCTGGACAATTAAGCTACTTACATTTCACACTTCAGACTGTGTACTTCAGAGTATCTGATTCTCTCACTAGACATTCACCAAGATTTCTTTAGTAAATCTCGTATTTTGTTCTGTCTTTCTTAATACATCAGACTGTGTTACCTCCACCAAATATGCATATATATATATATATATATATATATACACACACACACACACACACACATCTACATAACATATGGTACTGACTCAAGATAAACAATACATCCCAAACAACAACCTCCAAGAGTCAGAAGTAAAGTTGGAATATATATGTCTTAAAAACAAATTACATGGAAATCATTATCATTATCCAAAAGAAAGTACAGAGAAAGTCTTTCCATTCCAAAATCAACAGCCAGACAAAATATATTCCATCTTCCTGATGTATGTGTTCTGATTAAGTCCAAATACATTTTCCAAAGTATGTATTCTTGGTATATGGGATTCAAACAAATGAAGTCTCTTAAGATTTGAATCAGTGCTTCTCTAAGTTGTTATAAAGCTCAGCACTTTCAGAATATTACATTTACTTGATTGCTATTTTCAGTTAATATAGAATTAAATAAAAATAGTTTTTTTGCCCAGCATCTTCCTCAGAGCTTCTTTGACATCTTTGTTTCTCAGAGAGTAAATCAAAGGATTCAACATGGGAGTGACTAGGGTGTAACACAAGGAGGCCACTTTACTCAGCTCAGGAAATCTGTCAGGGATGACATACATAAAAATGATGGCACCATACAGGACACTCACAACTCCCAGGTGGGAGCTGCAAGTGGAGAAGACTTTCTTTCGCCCCTCAGTGGAGCGTATTTTTAGAACTGTGGATACAATATATATATAAGACACAGTAATGACAATTATGGTAGGCAAAATGATAATGCTGCATAAGAAAAAAGATACCATCTTATGAATGTAGAGATCAGAACAAGAAATCCTCTGAAGTGGACGGTCATCACAGTAAAAGTGGTCAATGGCCCGAGAAGCACAAAAGGATAAAGTAAATGTCATGCTGGTCACAAGAACTGAGCTGATACAGCCACAAAAATAGGAACCAGCCACCAACTGAACACAGACACGTGTTGACATCTGGACAGTGTAGAGAAGTGGGTTGCAGATGGCAATGAAGCGGTCATAAGCCATGACTGCCAGGAGAAATGCCTCAGTCACAATGAAGAGGACAAAGAGAAAGAGCTGGGTCACACAGCCTGCATAGGAGATGGACTTGCTCTCAGACCAGAAGTTGATCATAGCCTTGGGTGCAATAACAGAAGAATAGAAGAGATCAGCGAAGGACAGGTTGCCTAAGAAGATATACATTGGTGTGTTCAGCCTAGGATCAGTCATAATAATGACCATCATGCCAATATTTCCTAGAAGTATCATGGCATAGACAAGCAGAAAAAGCAGGAAGAGGAGAATGTGGAGCTCTGGGCGGACCCTGAAGCCGACAAGAATGAAGTCAGTGACTTCTGAGTGGTTGCTTGTTTCCCTGTCACCCATGGCAGAAATCTGCTGAGAGGCGCGAGGCAAAATAAATGAAACTGTGGCTTTCATTCTAGTGCTATTAATACTTTCTTAAATATAGAATTATATTATTTACAGCTTAAGAAGATATTGCATACAAAACAATTTTAACATCAGGAAGGTGCACAAATTTGAAGTAGATGTGATTATGCTTCTTTTTTTTTTAATTTTTTAAATTTTTTTATTTTTTCCATTTATTTTTATTAGTTGGAGGCTAATTACTTTACATCATTACAGTAGTTTTTGTCATACATTGAAATGAATTAGCCATGGATTTACATGTATTCCCCATCCTGGTCCCCCCTCCCACCTCCCTCTCCACCCGATCTTTCTGGGTCTTCCCAGTGCACCAGGCCCGAGCACTTGTCTCATGCATACAACCTGGGCTGGTGATCTGTTTCACCCTAGATAACATACATGTTTCAATGCTGTTCTCTTGAAACATCTCACCCTCGCCTTCTCCCAGAGTCCACAAGTCTGTTCTATACATCTGAGTCTCTTTTTCTGTTTTGCATATAGGGTTATCGTTACCATCTTTCTAAATTCCATATATATGTGTTAGTATACTGTAATGGTCTTTATCTTTCTGGCTTACTTCGCTCTGTATAATGGGCTCCAGTTTCATCCATCTGATTAGAACTGATTCAAATGAATTCTTTTTAATGGCTGAGTAATATTCCATTGTGTATATGTACCACAGCTTCCTCATCCATTCGTCTGCTGATGGGCATCTGGGTTGCTTCCATGTCCTGGCTATTATAAACAGTGCTGCGATGAACATTGGGGTGCACATGTCTCCTTCAGATCTGGTTTCCTTGGTGTGTATGCCCAGAAGTGGGATTGCTGGGTCATATGGCAGTTCTATTTCCAGCTTTTTAAGAAATCTCCACACTGTTTTCCATAGTGGCTGTACTAATTTGCATTCCCACCAACAGTGTAAGAGGGTTCCCTTTTCTCCACACCCTCTCCAGCATTTATTGCTTGTAGACTTTTGGATAGCAGCCATCCTGACTGGCGTGTGATGGTACCTCATTGTGGTTTTGATTTGCATTTCTCTGATGAGTGATGTTGAGCATCTTTTCATGTGTTTGTTAGCCATCTGTATGTCTTCCTTGGAGAAATGTCTGTTTAGTTCTTTGGCCCATTTTTCGATTGGGTCATTTATTTTTTTTGGAGTTGAGCTGGAGGAGTTGCTTGTATATTTTTGAGATTAATCCTTTGTCTGTTGCTTCATTTGCTATTATTTTCTCCCAATCTGAGGGCTGTCTTTTCACCTTGTTTATAGTTTCCTTTGTTGTGCAAAAGCTTTTAAGATTATGCTTCTTAAACTCTTATTCTATTAAGCAGTGAAAGATGTTCTTTGGTTATTTTATTTAAATCTTAATTGCCAGGGATTTCTGCAAGAAATTAGCATATTTTATTGCCTAAAATCACTCACATTCTAAATTTCTAGTCTTAAAATATTTATAGCTAGAGGCTTTCTTCATCTAAAATTGTAGTATGCACATTATCTAAAATAGAAGTATCTCATGTAATCGCTATGATAGTGTTTATAGCCCTTATGAGAGCGAGGTTAGTGTTTGATTCATTACATGAGAGTAGTGAATAAATTGAAAATATTTTTACCTTATTTTAGCTCAATATATTTCATTTTCCTTATTTATGTAGTCCATCTTTGAAAATAGAATAAAAATAGACATTATTGGCATAATTAATAACATCCAAAAATTACTGAGTGTAGATAAAATTCTCTAATGGAATTTTCAAATATTTTCCCTTTCTCAGGTCAAAGTCATTCTCTCAATATATACATTTTTATTGCCTCATTATAAATATTTCATTCCCATTAACAGTCATTTAAAAAATATCACAGTCATTTCGACTTCTTTTTGAGGCAGAGAAAGAAGGTAGTGAATATTCCAATGCTTACACTGCAGTGAATGACTTTCTACCAAGGCTCCATCAATTCAAGAGACCTCACTGTTTAGATAATGCAAGTAAACTTCACTGATATACATAAAGGGAAATTCCTTTTTTGAATTCTGTTAAACCTTAGGTGTCTAAAGATCAATATAATTGGATAACCATGGATATTTAAAGGCCATAGCAACTTGCATCGTCCAGAGTCCATGATCATCAGCTCGAGTATGGGTAATGGTGTTTATGATGGTGTTAGTTATTTAAAGCCTGTGAAACCTTCCTCAGGATATTTCAGCACTGAATTTTTGCTCATCCTCTGTGATGGATTCCACTGGGAGAGGAGTAATCGTAAAGTCAATTATGGTGCCATAAGTGAAGACTCTCGGGCTGTTGTCCATGAGGACTGAAGTAACCTTAGGTACAAGTAAATAGTCTGATGATAGTAAAAACAAGGGGAAAAGAGAAAAATTCACTTGAAATTATTACCTGTATATCTTGATATAGCTATGTTTCATGATATGACAAATGCCCTCTAAATCACAAATTCAAAGACAGATTGTGGTTGCTAATTCTGTTCTCCTATATTTAAATACCAAACAGTTAGAAAATATACTGAAGGGAAAGATAGCATTCATACAATTAACTTTATATCTTTAGTAAAAATATTTATGAGATTAGGATCTCTATTTAAAAATTCCTTTAAAACTGCAGTATGACTAAAAGACTACATTAAAATCAGAGACGTACTACTCTATTTAGTAAGCCCAAGTTGATAAGAATGTCATTTTTCTAAAATATTTTTATAAGTTAATTTTAATATTATTTTTTTAAAAATCAGTTTTTAAATTAAAAATTATGTTTAGAATTTATCTGTTTTTTTTAAGTGTATAGATAACAAAAATGATGTGGGACCAGAACTTCTCTTTTATTATAATTCAGTATTAGTAAAAGCTTAATCAGTTTAGGAAGAGAAGGTGGATTGGATATTTTTAACAGGAAAATATTAAATAAGGTTAGTTAAGGCCTGTTGGCCATCTGTATATCTTTTGGAAAAATGGCTATTCAGATCCTCTGCCTGTTTTTTAATCATGTTGTAGTTTTATGTTTGTTTTGTTTTTTTGAAGTTGAGTGGCAATAGTTTTTTATATATTTTGGATATCATCACTTTATCAGATATATTGTTCACAAATATTTTCTCCTATTCAGTAGGCTGCCCTTTCATTATGTTGACAGTTTCCTTCACCCTACAAAAGATTTTTGGCTTAATGTAGTCCCATTTGTTTTTGTTTTTTTTTTTACTTCTGTTACCCTTGCCAGAGGAGACAGATAAAAAAATACACTGTTAAGACTGACGTTAAAAAACATACTGTCTATGGTTTCTTCTAAGAGCTTTATGGTTTCATATCCTATTTTAAGTTTTAAATTCAATTTGAGTTTATTTTTGTATATGGTATGAGAAAATAAACCAATTTGATTCTTTTGCATGTAGCTATGCAAGTTTCTGAATATACCATGTATTTAAGAACCTGCCTTTTCCCCATTGTGTTTTCTTACCTACTTTATTGTAGATTAACTGACAGGAAACCTGGATTTACTTATGGGCTCTCTATTCTGTTCCATTGATCTATGTGTCTGTTGTTGTGGCAGTACTATACTGTCTTTGATTAATTAGCTTTATAGTAGAGTTTGAAATAAAGGCTCATGATATTTCCAGTTTTGTCCTTCTTTCTCAAGCTAGTTTTGGCTATTTGGGAACTTTTATTCATGTGTTTCCATAAAAAAATTTTAGAACTATAGTTCTGTTGTAGTTCTGTGACCTGTGACATTGCTCAGTCGTGTCCGACTCTTTGCGACCCCATGGACTGTAGCCTACCAGGCTCCTCAGTCCATGGAATTTTCCAGGCAAGAGTACTGGAGTGGGTTGCCATTTCCTTCTCCAGGGGATCTTCCCAACCCAGGGATCGAACCTGGGTCTCCCGCACTGCAGGCAGACGCTTTACCGTCTGAGCTACTAGGGAAGCCCGTAGTTCTCTTTAAATATACAATTAGCATTTTATTAGGGATTGCACTGGATCTGTAGGTTGCCTTGTGTAGTATGGTCATTTAAACAATACTAATTCTTCCAATACATGAGTATGGTGTACCTTTCTGTTTGTGTTATCTTCAATTTTTCCATCAGTGTCTTACATTTTTCAAAGTTTAGATCTCTTATCTCCTTAAATTTAAACCTAGATACTTTATTATTTTTGATGCAATTATGAATTGCATTTTTTCTAAATTCCCTTTCTTGTTCATGGTTAGTGTATAGAAACACTACAGAATTCTGTATAAACTTTTTATCTGATAACTTTACTGAATTCATTTATTAAGTCTAATAGTTTTTTTTTTTTTTTTTTTTGGAAACTTTAGGCTTGACTGTGTATAGTAGAATTCCATTTGCAAACACTGACAGTTTCTTTCTTTCCAATTTGGATTATTTTTCTTTTCTGTGTCTGATCATCTTGCTTATTCCTAATTTAGAAGAAGTACATTCAACTTTTCCTCAGGATTTCTGCACTGACTCATTGGTTATTTAGTAGCACATTGCTTCATCTCCACATGTTTTTCTAGTTTTTTTTTCTCTTATAGCTGATTTCTGCATGCATGCATGCTCAGTCATTTTAGTTGTGTCCGACTCTTTGTGACCCTATGTACTTTAGCCTGCCAAGCCCCTCTGTCTATGGCATTTTTCCAAGCAGAATACTGGAGTGGGTTGCCATGCCCTACTCCAGGGGATCTTCTCGACTCAGGGATTGAACCCACATCTCCTGTATCTCCTTCACTGCAGGCAGATTATTTACTACTAAGCCACCATAGTTGATTTCTAGTCTCATGCCATTATAGTTAGAAAAGATGCTTAATATGATTTCAGCCTTAAATATACTGAGACTTGTTTTCTGGTCTAGCATGTGACTTGTCCTTAAGAATGTTATGTGTACACTTGAGAACAGTGTGAATTTATATATATACATAATGAATATATATATGAATTTATATATATATATATAAATTCACACATCACACAGACACACACACACATATACATGGGCTTCCCTAGTACGGGTAAGCAACCTGGATGTCCATTGGCAGACGAATGGATAGGAAAGCTGTGGTACATATACACAGTGGAATATTAGTCAGCTATTAAAAAGAATGCATTTGAATCAGTTCTAATGATGTGGATGAAACTGGAGCCCATTATACAGAGGAAAGTAAGTCAGAAAGAAAAACACCAGTACAGTATATTAATGCATATATATGGAATTTAGAAAGATGGTAATGATGACCCTATATGCGAGATAGCAAAAGAGACACAGATGTAAAGAACAGACTTTTGGACTCTGTGGGAGAAGGCGAGGGTGGGATGATTTGAGAGAATAGCATTGAAACATGTATATTATCATATGTGAAATAGATCACCAGTCCAGGTTCGATGCATGAGACAGGATGCTCAGGGCTGGTGCACTGGGATGACCCTGAGGGATGGGATGGGGAGGGAGGTGGGAGGGAGGGTCAGGATGGGGAACACATGTACACCCATGGCTGATTCATGAGAATATATGGCAAAAACCACCACAATATGGTAACGTAATTAGCCTCCAATTAAAATAAACTTAAAAAAAAAACAAAAAAACCCCCCATGGGCTTCCCTGGTAGTTCAGCAGTAAAGAATCTGCCTACGATGCAGGGGATGTGGGTCAGGAAGATCCTCTTGAGAAGGAAATGGTAACCCAGTCCAGAATTCATGCCTGGAAATCCCATGGACAGACAAGCCTGGTGGGCTACAAGTCCATGGGTCACGAGAGTCAGACACAACTTAGTGACTAAGCCACCACCACCAAATAACTATATCTATATCCATGTCTATATCTATATATCTATGTGTATATTTATATATATATAAATTTCATATCATGTAAGATGTCATTTAAGATCACTGCTTTCTGATTGATTTTCATTTTGGATGAGCTGTCCTTTGATGTATGTAGGATGTTACCATTCCCTACTCTTATTGTGTTATTGTCAATTTCTCCCTTTATATTGTTAGTATTTGCTTTATATATTTAGTTGCTTTGATATTGGGTACACATAATTTATAATTTGTGATATCTTCTTTTATAAGTGATATTTTTATGATTATGTAATGTTCTTTTTTTGTCTTATTGTCTCTGCTTTACAGTCTACTTTGTCTGATGTTAAGTATTGATGTAAGTAGTGTCACCTCAACTTTTGTTTGTTTCCAATTACATGGAATACCTTTTTTCATCCCCTCATTTTCAGTCTATTTATTTCTAGATCTGAAGTGAGTCTTTTGTAGGCAGCATATATAAGATCTTGTTTTTGTATACTTTCATCTACTTTATCTCCTTGAATTGGAGTGTTTAGTCTATTCAAAGCCATAATGGATATGTATATACTTATTGCCATTTGTTAATAGCAGCTTTTCTTTCTCTGTAGAAAGCTGAAGAAATCTCTATCTCTTCTTCAAATCTGAATGGTAACATTTCTGGGTAGAGTATTCTTAGTCCTAGGTTTTTCCTTTTATTATTTTGGTTATATCTTATCCATGCTACTCCTTTCTGGCATGCTTATTTTCTGCTAAGAAGTTAACAGATATTCTTATGCAAGTTTCCTTGAACATAATTTCTTCTTTTTGTCTTGTTACTTTTAAGTATCTCTCATTATCTTTAATAGTTGGCATTTTAATTTTAATGTGCTTTGGTGTGCGTCTATGAGTTCGTCTTATTTGAAACTCAATACTTCTCAGACCTAAGTAGGAACCTTCCACTGGTAGGGAATTTTTCAGCCATTTTTTCCCTCCGGATAAGTTTTCCACTCCTTTCTTTCCTTCTGGAACCTCAAGAATGTGAGAGTTAGTATACCTGGTGTCATTCCAAAGGTCCCTTAAACTCTTCTAATTTTTCAAAAAAGATTTTCCTCTTTTTTTCCTGTCCATCTTGTGTGATTATGAATGACCTGTTTTTAGAGCACTAATCCATTTCTCTGTTAGATCTAATCTACTGCTGATTACTTCTGGTGGTGTTTTTTTTTTTTCAGTTAGTGTATTCTTCAGCCCTGTTTGATTTTTATTTATATTTTCAAAATCTCCTGAAATTCATAATGTGTTCATCTATTCTTCTGAGTTCAATGAGCATCTTTAGATCATTAGCTTCAACTCTTTATCAAGTAGATTGCTTATGTCAACTTCATTTTGTTTCTTTTTTTCACCCAGGGTTTTATCTTGTTTCATCATCTGGAATACATTTCTCTCTCTCATTCAGTTCAGTTCATTTCAGTCACTCAGTCATGCATGACTCTGTGACCCCATGGACTGCAGCATGCCAGGCTTTCTTGTCCATCACCAACTCCCGGAGCTTACTCAAACTCATCATGTCCATCGAGTTGGTGATGCCATCCAATCATCTCATCCTCTGTCGTCCCCTTCTTCTCCCACCTTCAATCTTCCCCAGCATCAGGGTCTTTTCAAATGAGTTAGCTCTTCGCATCAGGTGGCCAAAGTATTGGAGTTTCAGCTTCAACATCAGTCCTACCAATGAACACCCAGGACTGATCTCCTTTAGGATGGACTGGTTGGATCTCCTTGCAGTCCAAGGGACTCTCTCAAGAGTCTTCTCCAACACCACAGTTCAAAAGCATCAGTTCTTCAGGGCTCAGCTTTCTTTATAGTCCAACTCTCACATCTATACATGACTACTGGAAAAACCATATCTTTGACTAGATGGACCTTTTTTGACAAAGTAATGTCTCTTCTTTTTAATATGCTATCTATGTTGGTCATAGCTTTTCTTCCAAGGAGTGTCTTTTAATTTCATGGCTGCAGTCACTATCCGCAGTGATTTTGAAGCCCCCTCAAATAAAGCCTGTCGCTGTTTCCATTGTTTCCCCATCTATTTGCCATGAAGTGATGGGACTGGATGCCATGATCTTAGTTTTCTGAATATTGAGTTTCAAGCCAACTTTTTCACTCTTTCACTTTCATCAAGAGGCTCTTTAGTTCTTCACTTTCTGCCATAAAGGTGGTATCATCTGCATATCTGAGGTTATTGATATTTCTCCTGGCAATCTTGATTCCAGCTTGTGCTTCATCCAGCTTGGCATTTCACATGATGTACTCTTCATATAAGTTTAATAATTATGTTGACAATATGCATCCTTGATGTATTCCTTTCCTGATTTGGAACCAGTCTATTTTTCTATGTACATCAGTTATATTTTCCAATCTTTGAGGAGTGATCTTGTGTAGGATACATCCAATGAGGTCTGGGAGCATACTCTCTTCTGGTTACCAGAGTTATTCACTCCAGCGATGCCCTTATATCGGCTGAATGCACCATTCTGCTATTGCAGGGCTGACTATAGTAGATATACTGGTAGGTGGTGCTGGCCCCCAGCTGAGTTGGCCATTAGACTGTGATTCATAATTGGCTTTGGGCCTGCCAGAGGACAAGGCAGCTATTGTCATGATTTGCCGTGTAGCCAGGGGTGTTAGGTAATGCTGCTACTGGCCCACTGGAGGACAGGGCCAGGTCCCCATGCAGCTGTCTGCTTAGTCCAAGGGGAGTGAAGACTGGTGCTGGCCTGCTGAAAACTGGGCATAGGCCAATTAGTGGCTGTTTGTGTAGCTCAATGGAGCTTGGGGCTAGAGCTGACTTGCTGATGGGTGGCCAGCTCCCCAGTGATGATAAAGAGAAGTTTACAAAATGACACTTTCAAGGCTGATGTCATCACAGTAGAATGAACTCCTCAAAATGGTTGTTTGTAATGGACAGAGAAGCCCTGGTCCAAGGGGTTGCAAAAAGCTGGGCATGACTGGGCGACTGAACAATAGCAATAATAATTGAGTTTAGGTAGAAGGGGAATTACTTCAAAAACTCATGGCTTCCCCAATTGCTTTAGTTCAATTTGACACTCAGTTCCAACCAATTAAAATAATGTGATACTTTGGTACTGTGACCTTGGGCAAATAAGTCCTACAGATAATTTATGATAGGATCACAGTCAGGCAGATTCAAGAAATTACTGGTCTTTTGGTAAAATGTTAGTCAACAGGGCCCAAATTACATCAAAGTTTCTAATGAATAATAATTTATTGCAATTTATGAAATATTATTGTGTTCATATAGTATATTTTATACATATTAGATATATGTCAAGTTTTTTGTTTTCTTCCATTGATTTGCTTGTGTCTTTATGCTGGTATACCATACTTATTACACAGTAGGATTTAATGTCCAATAGGGCTACATGTTTTTTAAAGATTTCTCAGCTAATATTACTTACTATTTCAGTGAGCTTCAGAATTCTTTTGCATTAAAAAGAATTCTTATTTGCATTTTAGCAGAATTGCCTGTAGTATATCATTGATTTGTTTGCAACCTTCATTTATGAGAACAGGGTAAGAGTGCTGCTTCTGATATAAGATAGTCTAGTTTTAAGGTCCTGCACCACTAAGCACAGATTTTGAGAAATTCTTGAATGGTTTTTAAGGTTGAATGAACACTATCAGTTTCACTACTTCACTCAACAGGATTATATAAATTACTATACAGGTTACCTAAAGTACCACAAATTAAGCTTTGGCAGAAGAAAGTTTTCAATTAATAGTAGCTTTAAATATTACCATTATTACCATTATCATCTATTTTTGAATTTGTTTTTTATTTAGGCAATATTGATTTGTGACATTACGTGTTTCATGTGTACAGCATTTAATTTCTGCTTCTAAACACTAGAACATGCTCACATCAACTGTTTAGTTTCTATCCATCATCATACAATTGACCCATTTCATCCTGCATTCCTCCACTCCAACCTGTTCACCTTTGGTAACCACTAATCTGTTTTTTTTTTTTTAATCTACATTTCTCTTTGTTTTGCTGACTTGTGGCATAATTTTTTTTACAAGATTTAACAATGTCGTGGAGTTTCTATATTTGAGAGGCACATGTTTTTCAGTAAACATAGTACCATTCATATATTAGTTGTTATTGTGACAAAAATCTTCATTAGCTTCCTAATGGATAATTTGGGGACTCAAAGAACTTTTAAAACTACCATGTATTCTATTATATGAGTTCCTTGCTAAACTTTCACTCAAAACTTAGAATTTTTCAATTAAATATTAGATTTGAAAAGAGCCAAGTTTTGAAAAGTTTTCATCAGCACTTTCTCAGTTGATATTGAAAAACACTTTCTCTACATTTCAGGTACTGTATAAAGTATACATGTCCTTCTTATTTCTCAAATCAGGCTAATGGTGAAGGCAACATTACATATTGATATGTTAAATGTAATAAAGGCCATATATGACAAACCCACAGCCAATATCATTCTCAAATGGTGAAAGCAGTTCTAAGATCAGGAACAAGAAAAGATATCTACTATCACCACTACTATTCAACACAGTTTTGGACGTCCTAGCCAGCACCATCAGAGAAGAAAAAGAAATAAAAGCAATCCAAGTTGGAAAAGCAGAAGTAAACCAGTCACTGTTTGCAGATCACATGATACCATACATAGAAAGTAAAGATGCCACCAGAAAACTACTAAACCTCAGCAACACATTTGTTAAAGTTAAAGGATACAAAATTAATAAACAGATCTCTGGCATTCCTATACACTAACAAAGAAAGAGAAATTAAGGAAATAATCTCATTTACCATTGCAACAAAAAGAATAAAATACCTAGGAATAAACCTACCTAAGGAGGCAAAAGACCTGTACTCAGAAAACTATAAGATACTGATGAAAGAAATCAAAGATGACACAAACAGATGGAGAGATACACCATGTTCTTGGATTGGGAGACCCCAAGTTGTGAAAATGACTGTACTACCCAAAGCAATCTACAGATTCAGTGCACTCCCTGTCAAATTACCAGTTGCACTTTTCACAGAAATAGAACAAAAGCTTTTACAATTGGTGTAGAAACACAAAAGACCTCAATAGCCAAACTAATCCTTTCTAAAAAAAAAAATTCACTTTTACATTGGAGGATAATTGCTTTACAGTGTTGTTATTAATAGCTTCTGCTTTACAAAAACATGAACTAACTGTAAGTATACATATATCTCCTCCCTCTTGAGCCTATAACCCTGTCCCTCCCATTCAACCATCTAGGTCATCACAGAGCACTGAGTTGAACTCCGTGTGTTATATAGCATGTCCCCACTAGTTATTTTGCACATGGTAGTGTATATATGTTAATGCTACTCTCTCAATTCATCCCACATTCTCCTTTCCATACTATGTCTACATTTGCATCTTTATTCCTGCCCCACAAATAGATTAATCAGTACCATTTGTCTAGATTCCATACATATGATTTAATATATATTTGTTTTTCTCTTTCTGACTTACTTCATTCTGTATGACAGTCTCTAGGTTCATCCACATGAATACAAATGGCTAAATTCCATCTCTTTTTTTTTTTGTGGCTGAGCAATATTCCACTGGATATATGTACCACAGTTTCCTTGTCCATTCATCTGTGGATAGACATATAGATTACTTCCATATACTGGCTACTGTGAATAGTGTTGCAATGAACTTTGGAGTACATATTCTTTTTTAATTATGGTTTTCTCAGGGTATATGCCCAGTAGTGGGATTGTTGGGTCATATGGTAGTTTTATTCCTAGTTTCTTAAGGAATCTCCATACTGTTCTCCACAGTGGCTGTATCAATTTGCAGTCCCACAAAAGACCTTGAATAACCAAAGCAACCTTGAGAAATAAAAACAGAGCTAAAGGACTCAACCTTCCTAACTTCAGGCTATACTACAAAGCTACAGTAATGAAGACAGTATGGCACTGGCATGAAAACAGAAATATAGATCAATGGAACAAGATAGAAAGCTCAGAGATAAACTCATGCACCTATGGGCACCTTATCTTTTTTGATAGTGGTACTGAGAAACCCGGGCAGCTACATGTGAAAAGAATGAAATTAGAACACTTCCTGATACCATGCACAAAAATAAACTCATATGGATTAAAGACCTAAATGCAAGTCCAGACACTACAACATTCTTAGAGGGAAACACAGGCAGAACATTCTTTGACATAAATCACAGCAAAATCTTTTTTGAACCACCTCCTAATGAAAATAAAAACAAAAATAAATAAATGGGACCTAATTAAACTTAAAAGATTTTGCACAGCAAAGGAAACCATAAACAAGATGAAAAGACCACCCTCAGAATGAAGCAGCTGACAAGGGACTGATCTCCAAAACATACAAACAGCTCATGTAATTCAATATCATAAAAACAAACAACCCAATCAATAAATGCACAGAAAACCTAAATGGATATTTCTCCAAAGAAGACGTACAGATAGATAACAAACACATGAAAAGATGCTCAATATTATTAGTTATTAAGGAAATGAAAATCAAAATGCAAAGAGGTTATCAACTCACATTGGATGATGAATGGCCATCATCTAAATATCAACAAGCAATAAATTCTGGAGAGAATGTGGGAAAAGGAAACCCACTTACACTGTTGCTGAGAATGTAAATTGATATAGCCACTATGGAGAATAGTATGGAGGTTCCTTAAAAAAACACAAACAGAACTACCAAATGAGCCAGCAATCCCACTCCTTGGAATACATGCACCACAGTGTTTATTGCAGGACTATTTACAATAGCCAGGACATGGAAAAAACCTAAATGTCCACTGACAGACGAATGGATAAAGAAGATGTGACACACATATCCAGTGGAAAATTACTCTGCCATGAAGGAACAAAATGGTGTCATTTGCAGAGATGTGGATGGACCTAGAGACTGTCATACAGAGTGAATTAAGTCAGAAAGAGAAAAACAAGTCTCATGTATTAAAGCATATTTGCAGAATCTAGAAAAATGGTGTGGAGGAACCTATTTGCAAAGTAGAAATAGAAACACAGGTATAGAGAACAAATGCTAAGAAACCAAGGAGGGAAGAGGAGGTGGGATGAACTGGGAGATGTGGATTGACATATATACACTACAGTGTATAAAATAGATAACTAATGAGAATTAGTATATAGTACAGGAAACTCTATTCAAGGCTCTGTGGTGACCTGAATGGAAAGAAAATGCACAAATGGGGGCTATATGTATATGTATGGATGATTCACTTTGCTATATAGCAGAAATTAAACCATGTAAAGCAGGTATTAAAATAGGTAAAGAAGGAATATTTGAAACAAACATTTCAAAAAAATTAATGACATGGTTATACATACAAAGCTTTAACAAAAATGTATAATTTATATGAATATGCTTATGGGAGTAAAAATTATATATTAAAAGAATTAAGTAACATGCTCAGTTTCACATTGTCAGTAACAACCAAGGCCAGGGCTGAACACAGAACTTTCTGACTCCAAAGCCCTTCGAGGTAAAGATTATGTGGCAGTGGCTTGCGGAAAGTTTTGTCCTATATAGGTTTTCACATTATAAAGGCATTTGCTAACTAAAATGTGTTAATAATTTTACTCACATCTTATTAACAGTTGCTTTCTTGATTTATTATAAACTGTATGTTTTAAAGTATTGCTTGAGATTTTTTGGCCATTTTCTCCATTGCAATAACTTTTGCTTTACTATATAATGTATTTAATTTAGGTACATATTTTATAAAAATTAATGCATTTCTTTGTCATATTTATAATTACATAAGCCTGAATATTACTTTATTTAATAGCAATATGACAATTGATTTAAAAAATTTATTTGGTATATATTATTAAAAATTTCATTTAATAATTTTAATAGTTTTATAGATGTGATGTTTTAAAACTCATCAATGGAGATTCAAACATATGCATATAAGGAAGGTTGATTACCATAAATTAAAATCTGAATGCAAGAAGAAATATTTTGTTAAAAATATGGTAAGCTGTTGATATATGTAGATATGACTGAATACACTGAATCATAGGATATCTTTCAACTTTAGAAGATTGTCATCTCCAAACAAGTTTTGCCAAATTATATTCCCATCATCAGCATATAAAATGCCAGATCAATTCCCATCCTTGTCAAGAGCTGGTAGCAAACATATTTAAATATTATTCTTTACAAAATCATGGGTCATGATATCACATTGTACACTTACTTCACATTTCCCTAAGTTTACTGAAGGTGGCAGAATACACCAACATGAAACATGCCATGTTATCATAAGGATTATTTTGACCTAGAGGTACTTTAACAAAATGAGTAGCTGCAAGAAGGCCTCTGAGTCTCCTCTTTTTCTTCCTGGAAACAGAAGACAAAACCCTGGTGACATTCTTATCATCAAAGATGGAAAATTGAGACTGAGACCTAGTTATAATATTCTTAACTTCCTTTATCCTCCCCAGATAGTTTAGTTACTTTTCCACAATTGATACATTTTGCTAAACTGAATACAAAGTATTTGCATATGTGCTTGCTAAGTTACTTCACCTGTGTCTGACTCTTTGCAACCCTATGGACTATAAACATAGCCCATCAGGTTCCTCTGTCCATGGGATTCTCCAGGCATGAATACTGGAGTAAGTTGTCATTTCCTTCTCCAACAAAGCATTTAAGTTTTGCTATCTCTTTGGGTCTTCATGCCTTTTAAGTGCTCCTGTGTCACATTAGATATATCAAATAAAGTTGCATGCTTTTCTTTTATTAATCTGTCTCATGTCAATTTGACTATCAGGATCAGCTAGTGACTAAAATGCAGAAGTAAACTTTTGCCTCCTCTACACTGTGCTCAGTTGCTAAGACATGTCTGACTCTGTGTGGCCCCATGGACTGTAGCCTTCTAGGCTCCTCTGTCCATGGGATTTTCCAGGCAAGAATACAGGAGGTGGGTTCCCATTTCCTCCTCCAGGGGATGTTCCCCACCCAGGAAACAAACCTGTGTCTCCTGTCTCCTGCATTAGCAGGCAGATTCTTTACCACTGAGCCACCTGGGAAGCCAAGTGCTTTTTATGCCTCTATTGAGTTGATATTATGATTTCCTCCTTGTTTTCTATGAGTGTGTTGAGCTATTTTAGTTGATTTTCTTATATGAAATGAACTTTGTATTTTTGGAACATAATCAACTTTGTTATAATGTTTTATGTTCTTTTTTATATACTGATGAGTCAATCTCCCAATGCTTTAAGATTCTACTTGAACATGATACAAGGAATTCCAAAATATTTTTCACTAAAAGTGAATGCCTCATTATGGTGAAGTCAATGGTATGATTCAGCAAGGGTGTGCGGAACTGCTCAGGATACCTGGAGGGTTCTGGCCCCAGACGCAAACACTTGATGCAGCTGCAGTTTGGTGACATTTAGTGGCTGTTATCAACTTTGACTAAATATAAGGCAAAGTGATAGAATGGAACTTCCAGAAAAATGGTTAATACATCAGAGTATTTCTTAGTTACCTGGTTTCCATCCCCAGCATATGGTCTTTAGGAGGGGAAGTTGGCTAGAAATAACTAGCAACATGCAAAGCCCCCAACTTCCTTTCTTTCTGAGATAAAGTTGTCCCTGGCATTGTCATTCCTGTTTTTCCTCCCCTCTTTTGGTTCTTTCCCTCATCAAAAATAAGTCCTGTAAGATTTCACTGCCCTTTTTCAAAAAAGGATGAGCATAAAATGGACTTATGTTCCAATAAAATGTTGCCAATTATATTACATCTCAATTTGTCTATTCTTGAGATACCTTCTCAGAGTTTGACTGAAAATTTTTTAGAACTGTTGTGTACATATTGATCGGGGCTTTCCAAGTAGTTGATCAATCTCTCAGTTATGTCCAACTCCTTGTGACCCCACAGACTACAGCACACCAGGCTACCCTGTCCTTCACCATCTCCCAGAGTTTGCTCTCTCCCTAATGTGCAGCGAGGATCTGCCATTTACACTAACCAGAGCACCTCGAAGATGGGAATGACTACTTCACCATAAAGATCATCCTCTTCTTTCTCCTGAAGTAAGCAATGTAACTTCTGAAAAGGTTAGTGTTCCTTCCTAATTGTGTAGGGGTCACAGTGACTTGCTCTCTGCCTTGTACGTGATTATCTGGACTATGTATCTTTGGTGAACTTTATGCAAATATCAGTATTTGATGTACGTGACTATGCTTTCAACTTCTACCAAGTGGAACAGTTCTCGAAGCTCCCTGAAAGTCTGTCTCTCAGATTATAATGGGTTTGAATGAAAGTCTCTTTTTCTCCTTAACTGGTTAATTGAATTTTCATCAACAGAGGTTACTGGTCTGATTCTCTAGTTATCTTTTATGTGTCACTGAATCCCTCCGCTTTGTTTTCCAGTTTAGCTATTGTATTCTTCAGCTCTGTCACTACTATTTGGTTGTTGTTTTTGATGTTCAGTTGCTAAGTCACGTTCGACTCTTTGGACCCCATGGACTGTAGCACAACAGACTGCTGGTCCTCCACCATTTATCAGAGTTTGCTCAATTTCATGTTCATGGAATTGGTGATGCCATCCAACCATGTCATCCTCTGCTGCCCTCCTCTTCCTGCCTTCAATCCTTCCCTTTGCCGAAGAGTTGGTCTTCGCATCAGGTGGCCAAAGTATTGGAGCTTCAGTAACAGTTCTTCCAATGAATATTCAGGGTTGATTTCCTTTAGGATTGATTGGTTTGATCTCCTTGCAGTCCAAGAGACTCTCAAGAGTCTTCTCCAGCACCATAATTTGAAAGCATCAATTCTTTAGTGTTCAGCCTTTTTTATGATCCAACTCCCACATCCGTGTATGACTTAGGAAAAATTTAGCTTTGACTATACTGATCTTTGTCAGCAAAATGATGTCTCTGCTTTTTAACATGCTGTCTAGGTTGGTCATAACTTTCCTTCCTTTAAAAGGAACAGGCATCTTTTAGTTTCATGGCTGCAGTCTCTATCCTCAGTGAGAATGAAGCCCAAGAAAAGAAAATCTGTCACTGTTTCCACTTTTTCCCCTTCTATTTGCCATGAAGTGATGGGACCAGATGCCATGATCTTAGTTTTTTGAATGTTGAGACTGTTTGGTACTTTCTTATGCTTTTTGTCTCTTGTTGAAGTTCTCACTGTGTTCATCCTTTCTTTCTCTTGAAGTCTGTCAGTATCTTTATGAGTATTAGTTTGATCTCTGTATCAACTAGATTATTTATGTCTGTTTTGTAAAGTCTTTTTGATGAGGTTTTATCTGTTCAATAATTTGAAAAGTACTCTTCTATCTCCTTGCTTTGCTTGACTGTCTGTGTTTGTTTCTGTACATCAGATGAAACCGCTATCTCTCCCAGTCTTGAAGGCAAGGCCTTGTGTAGATGATGTGTGAGGTCTAGAAGTGCCATGCCTCCAGGTCACCAGAGCCAAGGGGCATCCCTCGTGTGAACTGTGTGAGATAACCATCTGTGGTGGGGCCACTACTTCTGTGTAAGCGGGGCAGGTAGCAGGGTACTCCCCTAATTGGCTGAGGCATGGTCGCAGCTTGAGGCTTAACCAACCCTAGAAGGACCTTTTTTAGCTGCTTTCTTCCTTGGTTCTTTCTGGTAAACATCTAGTTGGTCTACAGTTAGATTTTTGCTCTTATGGAACCACCAGTCTCCTTTTAATTGCTTATCACCAAATATTTATTAAGTTTGGATTTCACTTAAGCTTGAATTTCCTACACATTTTCCCAGAAAGAGTCAGTTCACATGTAGAGAGCTATAGAGCCCTCTGTCATCACGGTACACCTTTTGTTCTAGGCAAAACCTGCATTCATCTGTTCTGAAACTGGAGCACAATAGTGGCCCAGTTAGCGCAGAATGACACTCCTGCTTAGGAGAAGGTTTCTGAGGGAGGGCAATAGCCTATGGTGTTCTGAGCATAAAGTTTCTATCCTTTGAGAGAACTGGAGCAGCTGGAATTGGGGCCCAGTACTCCTAGCCTGGTATGCTTAGGGTAGAGCTTTTACACATGAATGGGGGGTGGGTAGAGATCACCAGACATTTTAGGTACTCTTGCCTTGATTAGACTTTCTTCAACGTGGAGCTTGAGGGGACAATTAAAGTTTGCAGCAACTACAATCAAGGGGATTGATTGTACCGTCTTTTTTATGTGGCAGCCTTTGACTGTGACCCAGGGGCAGAGGGATCTCTGCGTTCCTGCCTGCACTTGCCTGACTGCACTTTCAGCTCTGCTGGGATGAGAGAGGGAGGGAGGGAGTGGGTCCTGGCTCAAATGTCATAGAGTCTCACTCTTCCTGAGATTTAGTAGATTTTGTTGGGTAAATTTTTTTTTGTTTGTTCTTTATTTATTTCTGTATATTTCCCTGGTAGTCTCTTCAAGTCAAATATATATTTACTATGAGATCTAAGAATCACAAGCCTCAAAAATTCAGCAAAGATAAAGGAAAAAAACTAGGCAAACACATATGAACACTTATATCAGCTGTATTCACAATATCTAAAAGCTTAACAAACATCAATTGCCAATTTAAGAGTGCATAAAAATTGGTATACATGTGCAATGGAAATCGGAATATTATATATGACAAACCAAATCTCAAAATCAATTTACTCAGTGAAGAAGCCTGAGAGAAAAGAGCACATGCTATATGACTCCATTATAAAACAGCCAAAGCACTGGTTTTCTGGAAATGGGTTTGGAGGGAAGCATGGTCTGAAAAGAGGCATAGTCAACCTTTGGGAAATGAAGGAAATGTTCTGTATCTTGAAGATGTGGTGTTTTTATTGACACCAAAACTCACAGAGTTGTTCACTTTAAACACATACTGTTTATTTCACACAAATTCTTCCTCAATAATGTGTTTTTTAAAAAAATAATGAGCATATCTTTTTTAGATCCAAGAACTTGCATTTTTGAGCAAGGATTCAGAAATATCTTATTCTAAAAAAAGGCTTAATTTTCACCTGAAAAATAGAAATATACTCAAGAAAATAGAAAATTTATTTATGTGTATTTATTATATATTTATTATGTATTATAATAAAAATGTTATCATTATTAATTAACAATTTATTTAGATATTTCTTATATAAAAACAGAATAATAAAAGAGGCTAAATTTTTAAATATAATTGTTGTTAGTATAGCAGCCAATGAGTGAGATTCAATACCATGAACTCTACCATTTAACTTAATAAAATTTACTAGTTATGACTCTACAATCAGCTATAACTATAAATGTAATGGGATGTCACAAGATGAGATTAAAGACATAAGAATGTTTTAGATAAATGTGCTCTTCAATTTATTTAGGCATATTTTACTAGCACTCTTTTGCATGTAAAATATAGAATTTTTCATGCAACACTTTGAGTCCTATAATGGAACAAGCCTTCAAAGAAAGAAACTCCTAATTCTTTTCAGTTCCACCTCAGCTAAATCTGAAGCACAGAGTCTTTGCCTGTTAGACATTACTGTCATCATTATATTAAACTGAGAAACAGGAGTTTCTGCAAAGTAAAGACAGTTGACTATGGAGCACATAAGCAAAACCTGAATTAGAAAGCTGTCTGACCTGACATTATTTTCTTAACTCTTAATCATTAACTATTATTACTCATATTTTCCTCCTCATTTTGTGAGGCAGCATTTCTTCAGAGATGCTCAACCATTAGAAGTCATAATTCACTTCCACCTATTTCTTATATTATCAACCATTAATCAGTGTTCAGTTTAGTTTAACTATAATTTTAAAGGTATTCCCTCTCATCACCATCTTGTGTAAGACTCATCCTTAAAGACACCAGAATCTCTTACTTGAACAATCACACATTTTCTGTGATTATCTTCTTCCATGAATATTTATCTACTGCAAGTTACCAATGTGATTTTTAGAAAATGGCTATTAGAACACAATATATCTTAAAAAAAAAATCCCCAGTGCTGCCTGCAGAAAAAAAGTCATTTATATCATCATCTGTAGAAGCTGCTCTCTCTTTGTAATTTCTACATATGCCTTTATTCACTGGGTTTACCATATGACTGTTGTTTAGATATTTTCCCTCAATTAGTGTGATCTCAAGTACAGAAATTATTTACACCTAGAAATTTTTATAGGCAGAGAGTACATTAAAATTCAATAAATATTAATTTGATGAATGAATTCTCAGTCATATATAACAAAATATGAATTATCTTTACTCATTTATTTTTATTAGTTTTCTTGTGAAAAAGGAGAATTTTCAAAAATAATTTATCAGCTTAGTAGATATTCAAATGAAGGGAGAAATAACAATGATTTAACTCACAGAACCATGAAATAAATGTGCCATTCATTTAGCCATTTGGCAGCTGTTAATCACTCAGTCATGTCCAACTCTTTGTGACCCCATGGACTGTAGCCTGTCAGGCTCCTCTGTCCATGGAATTCTCCAGGCAAGAATATTGGAGTGAGTTGTCATTCCCTTCTCCATTGAGTGCTACTTACATTTCACATTTCAGACTCTATATACTACAGACTATCTGATTCTCTCACTAGACATTCACAAAGATTTCTTCATTATTTTGTTCTGTCTTGCTTAATACATCAGATTGTATTACCTCTACCAAGTAAACATATATCCACATAAAATATGTTACTGACTCAAGATAAACAATACATCCAAAACAATAATTTCAGAGTTTGGAGTAAAATTGGCATATGTACTTCCTAAAAACAAACTACAAGGTAATCATGATCATTATCTGAAATGAAGATGAACATGAAATGAAGTACAGAGAAAGTAATTTCATTCCAAAATCAACAGCCTGACAGAACATAGTCCAAATGTACTCTTTGGCAGGAAGTATATAGAATTCAAACAAATAGTCTCTAAGAGTAATGGGTACATTTTTTTTTTAATCAGTCCTTTCCCAGGTTGTTATAAAACTTGGTGCTTTCAGTTATATTACATTTACTTACTTCTATTTTCAGTTAATACAGAATTAAATAAAAATAGTTTTTTGCCCAGGATCTTCCTCAGAGCTTCTTTGACGTCTTTGTTTCTCAGAGAGTAAATCAAAGGATTCAACATGGGAGTGACTAGGGTGTAACACAAGGAGGCCACTTTACTCAGCTCAGGAAATCGGTCAGGGATGACATACATAAAAACGATGGCACCATACAGGACACTCACAACTCCCAGGTGGGAGCTGCAAGTGGAGAAGACTTTCTTTCGCCCCTCAGTGGAGCGTATTTTTAGAACTGTGGATACAATATATATATAAGACACAATAATGACAATTATGGTAGGCAAAATGATAATGCTGCATAAGAAAAAGGATACCATATTAGGAATGTAGAGATCAGAACAAGAAATCCTCTGAAGTGGACGATAATCACAGTAAAAGTGGTCAATGGCCCGAGAAGCACAAAAGGATAAAGTAAATGTCATGCTGGTCTCAAGAACTGAGCTGATACAGCCACAAAAATAGGAACCAGCCACCAACTGAACACAGACACGTGTTGACATCTGGACCGTGTAGAGGAGTGGGTTGCAGATGGCAATGAAGCGGTCATAAGCCATGACTGCCAGGAGAAACCCCTCAGTCACAATGAAGAGGGCAAAGAGAAAGAGCTGGGTCACACAGCCTGCAAAGGAGATGGACTTGCTCTCAGACCAGAAGTTGATCATAGCCTTGGGTGCAATAACAGAAGAATAGAAGAGATCAACGAAGGACAGGTTGCCTAGGAAGAAATACATTGGTGTGTTCAGCTGGGGATCAGTCATTATAATGACCATCATGCCAATGTTCCCTAGAAGGATCACGGCATAGACAAGCAGAAAAAGCAGGAAGAGGAGAATGTGGAGCTCTAGGTGGACTCTGAAGCCGACAAGAATGAAGTCGGTCACTTCTGAGTGGTTGCTTGTTCCCCTGTCGTCCATGGCAGAAACCTGCTGAGAGGCACAAGGCAAAATAAATGAAATTGTGGCTTTGACTCTAGTGCTATCAATACTCTCTAGATGTAAAATTAAATTGTTTGCAGTTTAATGAGATATTGCATACAAATAAATTTTAATATCAGGAAGATGCAAGAATTTGAAGTAGATGTCATTAGGCTTCTTAAGCTGTTATTCTATTAAACAGCAAAAGATGTTCTTTGGTTATTTTATTAAATCATATGTGGCATGGATTTCTGCAAGAAATTGGCATATTTTATTGCCTAAAATTACTCACATTCTAAATTTCTACTCTTAGTATATTTATAGGTAAGAGATTTTCTTCATTTAAAATAGCAGTATTTCATATTATCTAACATAGGAGCAATTAATCTAATCTTTAAGATTGTATTTATAACCATTATGATAGCTACATCAGTGTTTTGACTCATTACATGACAGTAGTAAATATATAAAAAATATTTTTACCTTATTTTAGCTCAATATATGTAGTTTTCCTTATTGTAGCCATCTTTGAAAACCGAATAAAAATAGTTGTTATTGGTATGTTAATAACACACAAAAATGACCCTTAGAAGATAAAGTTCTCCAAAGCTATTTTGAAACAGTATTCTTTTCTCAGGTCAACTCCATTATCCCAAATATACACATTTTTATTGTAACATTATAAATACTTCTTTTCCATTAATAGTCAAGTAAAAAAATCATAATCATTTAGCCCTCTTTTTGAAGCAGAGAGAAGGTAGCAAATATTCCAATCCTTATACTGCAATGAATCACTTTCTACCAAGGCTCCATCAGTTTAAGAGATCTCACTATTTAAACAATGCAAGTAAACTTCACTGACTTCCAGACAGGAAAATTCCTTTCCTAAATTCTGTTATACTGGATGTGTCAAGATAAAGATAAGTGGGTAATTACAGTTATTTAAAGCCCACAGCAACTTGGATTGTCCAGAGTCCATGATCATGAGCTACAGTATCAGCCGTGATGTTTATGATGTCCTTAGTTATTTATAAGCCTGTGAAACCTTCCTCAGGATATTTCAGCACTGAGGTTTTACTCATCCCCTGTGATGGATTCCACTGGGAGAGGAGTAGCAGTAAAGAACCTGCCTGCTAATGCAGGAGACATAAGTGACACAGGTTCAATCCCTGGGTCAGGTAGATCCCCTGGAGAAGGTCATGGCAACCTACTCTAGTATTCATGCCTGGAGAATCCTATTGACAGAGGATCCTGGTGGGATACAGTCCACAGGGTCTCAAAGAGTTGGACATGACTGAAGTGACTTGGCACATACACAATCGTAAAGTCAATTATGGTGACATAAGTGCAGACTCTTGGGCTATTGTCTATGAGGACTTAAGTAACCTTAGGTACAAACAAATGGTCTAATAATAGTTAAAAGCAAGGGACTTTCCCTTCTCTAGTTGTGTATATCCTTTGGGAAAGCCTTCTGTACTTTATTTTCTTCACTGACAAAGAAAAACTTTCCAGTATTATCACATAGATATTCATAGACATAGAAAAGAGATTTAAAAGTTTGTACTATATGAAACAAGTTTTAGATAAATATATTTTAAACTATGTAGTAAAGTATTCTTGCTATTTTAAAAAGAGAAAAATTCACTTGAAATTATGATTGTCTGTATTTCTTGATATAGCTATAATTTATGATACGACAAATGCCCTCTAAACCACAAATTCAAAGTCAGATAATGGTTGCTGATTCTGTTCTCCTATATTTAAATACCCAACAGAAAATATACTGGAGGAAATGAGCATTCAATTAAATTATCTTTATATCTTTAGTAAAATATTTATGAGATTAGAATCTTTATTTAAAAATTCCTTCAAAACTACAATGTGATTAAAAGACTACATTAAAATCACAGACATACTACTCTATTTAATAAGTCAAATTTGATAATGTCATTTTCTTAAATATTTTAAGTCAATTTTCATATTATTTTTTAAAAAATCAGTTTTAAAATTAAAAAGTGTGTTTAGAATTTATCTGGGTTTCTTAAGTGTATAGGGAGCAAAAACAATGTGAGACCAGATACTCTCTTTATTACAAGTGAATATTAGTAAAAGTTTAATCAGTTTAGGCTTCCCTGGTGGCTCAGTTGGTAAAGAATCCGCCTGTAATGCAGGAGACCTGGGTTCAGTCCCTGGGTTGGGAAGATCCCCTGGAGGAGGGCATGGCAACCCACTCTGGTATTCTTGCCTGCGGAGAATCCCCATGGACAGAGGAGCCTGGTGGGCTACAGTCCATGGGGTTGCAAAGAGTTGGACATGACTGAGCAACTAAGCACAATCAGTTTAGGAAGAGAAGGTACTTTAGGAATTTTAAACAGGAAAAAATTAACTAAGGTTAGCTAAGGCTTATTGGTCATCTGGAAAAGGTCAGTTATCATTCTAATCCCAAAGAAAGGCAATGCCAAAGAATGCTCAAACTACTGCACAGTTGCACTCATCTCACATGCTAGTAAAGTATTGCTCAAAACTCTCCAAGTCAGGCTTCAACAGTATGTGAACTGTGAACTTCTACATGTTCAAGCCAGATTTAGAAAAGGCAGAGGAACCACAGATCAAATTGCCAACATCTGCTGGATCATCGAAAAAGCAAGAGAGCTCCAGAAAAATATCTACTTCTGCTATATTGACTATGCAAAAGCCTTTGATTGTGTGGATCACAACAAAATGGAAAATTCTTCAAGAGATGGGAATATCAGACCATCTGACCTGCTTCTTGAGAAATCTGTATGCAGGTCAGGAACCAACAGGCAGAACTGGACATGAAACAACAGACTGGTTCCAAATAGAAAAAGGAGTATGTCAAGGCTGTATATTGTCACCCTGCTTATTTAACTTATATGCAGAGTACATCATGAGAAATGCTGGGCTGGATGAAGCACAAGCTGGAATCAAGATTGAATCAAGATTGCTGGGAGAAATATGAATAACCTCAGATATGCAGATGACACCACCCTTATGGCAGAAATTGAAAAGGAACTTTAGTCTAAAGAGGCTCCTTTTTAGAGCCTCTTGATGAAAGTGAAAGAGGAGAGTGAAAAAGTTGGCTTAAAGCTCAACATTCAGAAAACTAAGACCATGGCATCTGGTCCCATCACTTCATGGCAAATAGATGGGGAAACAATGGAAACAGTGACAGACTTTATTTTTTGGGGCTCCAAAATCACTGCAGATGGTGACTGCAGCCATGAAACTTAAAAGACACTTACTCCTTGGAAGGAAAGTTATGACCAACCTAGACAGCATATTAAAAAGCAGAGACATTACTTTGCCAACAAAGATCCATCTAATCGAGCTTATGGTTTTTCCAGTAGTCATGTATGGATGTGAGAGTTGGACTATAAAGAAAGCTGAGCACAGAAGAATGGATGCTTTTGAACTGTGGTGTTGGAGAAGACTCTTGAGAGTCCCTTGGACTGCAAGGAGATCCAACCAGTCCATCCTAAAGGAGATCAGTCCTTGATATTCATTGGAAGGACTGATATTGAAGCTGAAACTCCAATACTTTGACCACTTGATGCAAAGAACTGACTCACTGGAAAAGACCCTGATGCTGGGAAAGATTGAAGGTGGGAGGAGAAGGGGACGACAGAGGATGAGATGGTTGGATGACATCATCAACTCAATGGACATAAGTTTGAGTAAACTCTGGGAGTTGGTGATGGACAGGGAGACCTGGCGTGCTGCAGTTCAATGGTGTCACAAAGAGTTGGTCACGACTGAGCGACTGAACTGAACTGAACTGAACAGATTGGTTATCTGTATGTTTTTTTGAAAAATGGCTATTCAGGTCCTCTGCCTGCTTTTTAATCAAGTTGTCTTCTTATTTTTCTTTTTCTTTTTTTTTGAAGTTGAATGGCATGAGTTTTTTTGTGTTTTGGATATTATCCTTTTATCAGATATACTCTTCACAAATATTGTCTCTTTTTCAGTAGGCTGCCCTTTCATTATATTGATAGTTTCCTTCATTCTGCAAGAGATTTTTGTCTTGATGTAGTCTCGTTTGTTTATTTTTACTTTTGTTACCCTTGCCAGAGGAGACACATCAAAAATATATTGCATAGACTGAGGTAAAAGAACAAACTGTCTATGGCTTCCTCCAAGAATTTTATGGTTTCAGATCCTTTTTAAGTTTTAAGTCCAATTCAATTTATTTTTGTATATGGTATGAGGAAGTAAATCAATATGATTCTTTTGCATGTAGCTATGCAGGTTTCTTGGAGAAGGCAATGGCAACCCACTCCAGTACTCTTTCCTGGAAAATCCCATGGATAGAGGAGCCTGGTAGGCTGAAGTCCATGGGGTCTCTAGGAGTCGGACACGGCTGAGCGACTTCACTTTCCCTTTTCGCTTTCATGCATTGGAGAAGGAAATGGCAACTCACTCCAGTATTCTTGCTTGGAGAATCCCAGGGACGGGGGAGCCTCTTGGGCTGCCGTCTATGGGATCGCACAGAGTCGGACACGGCTGAAGTGACTTAGCAGCAGCAGCATGCAGGTTTCTCAACACCATGTATCGAAGAATCTGTCTTTTCCCCATTGTGTATTCTTGCCTCCTTTATTGTAGATTAATTGACATATAAACCTGGATTTACTTCTGGGCTTTTTATTCTGTTCCATTGACCTGTGTGTCTATTTTTGTGCCAGTACTATACTGTTTTGATTACTTACCTCTGTAGTATAGATTGAAATAAAGGATAACAACATTTTCAGTTTTGTCCTTCTTCTTAAGATAATTTTGGCAATTTGGGAACTTTTATTAATGTGCTTCCATACAAATTTTAGAACTACTTGTTGTATCCTGTTTAAATATACCATTAGCATTTAAATAGGGATTGTACTGGATCTGTAGGTTTTCTTGTGTAGTATGGTCATTTTAACACATTAATTCTTCTGATCTGTGAGTATGGTGTATCTTTCTGCTTGTTTGTGTTGTTTTCAATTTCTTTTATCAATGTCTTACATTTTTCCAAGTTCAGATCTTTTATCTCCTTAGTTAGATTTAAACCTAGATGCTTTATTATTTTTGATACAATTATAAATTGGATTTTAAAAAATTCTTTCTTGTTCATGGTTGGTATATAGAAACACTACAGAATTCTGTATATTAAGTTTTTTTATCTGGTAATTTTATTGAATTCATTTATTAAGTCTCACAGTTTTTTGGCTGACATCTTTAGGATTTTCTGTGTAGAGTGTCATATCATTGCAAATATTAACAGTTTATTTCTTTCTTTCCAAATTGGATTACTTTATTTTCCTTGTCTGATCATCTTGCCCATTCCTAATTTAGAAGAAGTACCTTCAACTTTTCACCATGAAGCATAGAGTGGTTGGGGGTTTGTTACATATGGCCTTTATTATGTTGAGATAAGATGACTCTAGATCTTCATTGTTGATCATTTCAGGGACAATGGATGTTGAATCATGTCAAAAGATTTTTCTGTATCCAGTCAGATGATCATATAACTTTTATTTTCAATTAGTGATGGGGTGATCACATTGAACAGTCGACTGACTTATCCTTGCATGTATGGATAAATCCCACTTGAAGATGGTGTATGATACTTTTAATCTATTGTTGAAAATTTTTTGTTGATATCTTGTGGAAGATTTTTGCATCTATATTTAACAGTGATGTTGGCCTTTACTTTTCTTCTGTTTTGGTGTCATGCCTGGTTTTGTCATCAGGGTGATGATGTTGGCCTCATTCAACTAGTTTGAAAGTTGTTCCTTCCTCTTCAATTTTTGGAATAGTTTGAGAAGGATAGGTGTTAACACTCCTTGAAATGTTCAGTAGTATTCACCTGTGGAAGTGTCTGGTCTGGAATTCTGCTTTTTGGGAGGTTGTTATTACTGATTAAATTTAATTACTGGCAATCAGTCTTTCATTTTTTTCTTTTTTCTTGATATAGTCTTAGGAGATTATACATTTCTAGGAATTTGTTCTAAGTTGTTCATTTTATTGGTATATGCTTGTTCTTAGTAATGTTTTATTATTCTTTTTGGGACTTCCCTGATTGCTCAACAGTAAAGAAGCTGCCTGCAATGTAGGAGACACAGGAAATGTGAGTTCAATCCCTGGGTCAGTAGGATCTCTTGAAGGAGGGCATGGCAACCCTCTCCAGTATTGTTGCCTAGAGAATCCCACTGACAGAGTGGCCTGGTGTACTACAATCCAAAGGTCACAAAGAGTCAGATACGACTGAGCAGTAAGCATCTAATTCTTTGTATTTCTGTGGTTTGTCTGTAATTTTTTTTTCCTTTGGTTTCAGATTTAATATATTTGAGTTCTCTTTTTTCTGATGAGTCTGATCAAAAGTTTATCAATTTTGTTTATCTTTTCAAAGCACTGATCTTTGTTTCATTTGTTTCTATTGTTTGTTAGTCTCAATTTTATCTATCAATTCTAATCTTTTTTTCTTTCTTACTACTTACTTTGTAGTAGTCTTTATTTATTCTTTTTTTTTTCCTTTAAAGTTCTTTTAGGTATAAGATTAGATCATTTCTTTGAGATTTTTCTTCCTTTGTACCATTACAACCTTCCCTCTTGGGACTTCTTTACCTGCTTCCCATAGTTTGATTCATTGTTTCTCACTTTTGTTTTTCTCCCATTACTTTTGATTTCCTCTTCATTTCTGCACTGAGTCATTGGTTATTTAGTAGCATATTGCTTCATCTCCACATGTTTATTTTTTTTTCTTATAGTTGATTTCTGCATGCATGCATGCATGCTGATTCACTTCAGTCTTGTCTGACTCTTTATGATCTTATGTACCATCGCCTGCCAAGTCCCTCTGTCTATAAAAATTTTCCCAGCAGTATACTGGAGTGAGTTGCCATGCCCTCCTTCAAGGAATCTTCTCAACCCAGGGATTGAACCTGACTCTCCTGCATCTCCTTCACTGCAGGCAGATTCGTTACCACTGAGCCACGAGGGAAGCCCATAGTTGATTTCTAGTCTCATACTACTGTAGTCACAAAAGATGCTTAATATTATTCCAATCTTCTTAAATAGACTCGTTTTGTGACCTAGAATTTGAACTGTCCTGAAATGCTCTGTGTACACATGAAAACAGTGTGAATTTATATATAAGGGAAATATATATCTACCAGTTCAGTTCAGTTGCTCAGTCATGTCCAACTCTTTGTGACCCCATGAACTGCAGCACGCCAGGCTTCCCTGTCTGTCCATCACCCAACTCCCAGAGCCTGCTCAAACTCATGTCCATTGAGTCAGTGATGCCATCCAACCATCTCATCCTCTGTCGTTCCTTTCTCCTCCCACCTTCAATCTTTCCCAGCATCAGGATCTTTTCCAATGAGTCAGTTCTTTGCATCAAGTGGCCAAAGTATTGAAGTTTCAGCTTCAGCATCAGTCCTTCCAATGAATATTCAGGACTGATTTCCTTTAGAATTGACTGGTTTGATCTCTTTGCAGTCCAAGGGACTCTAAAAAACCATGACTTTGGCTAGATGGACCTTTGTCGGCAACATAATGCCTCTGCTTTTTAATATGCTGTCTAGGTTGGCCATAGCTTTTCTTCCAAGGAGCAAGCGTCTTTTAATTTCATGACTGCAGTCACCATCTGAGTGATTTTGGAGCTCCCCAAAATAAAGTCTGTCACTGTTTCCATTGTTTCCTCATCTATTTGCCATGAAGTGATAGGACTGTATGCCATGATCTTCATTTTTTGAATATTGAGTTTTAAGCCAGCTTTTTCACTCTCTTCTTTCACTTTCATCAAGAGGCTCTTTAGTTCATATATATATGGGGAACATGGTTTTGATACCGAGTCAGGAAGATGCCCTGGAGAAGGAAATGCCAACCCTCTCCAGTATTCTTGCATGGAATTCCCACGGACAGAGGAGTCTGTTTGGCTACAAGTCCAAGGGGTCACACAGTTGGACACAACTTAGTGATTAAACCACCAACAACAAATAGTTATAACTATATCTATGCGTGCTGAGTCGCTTCAGTCATGTCTAACTCTTTGCAACCCTATGGATTCTGTCAGGCTCCTCTGTCCATGGGATTCTCCAGGCAAGAATACTGGAGTGAGTTTCCCTGCCCTCCGTATCTATATCACCTATATCTCTTCTGCTTATTTAACTTATATGCAGAGTACATCATGAGAAATGCTGGGCTGGAAGAAACACAAGCTCGAATCAAGATTGCTGGGAGAAATATCAATAACCTCAGATACGCAGATGACACCACCTTATGGCAGAGAGTGAAGAGGAACTAAAAAGCCTCTTGATGAAAGTGAAAGAGGAAGGTGAAAAAGTTGGCTTAAAGCTCAACATTCAGAAAACTAAGATCATGGCATCTGGCCCCATCACTTCATGCAAAATAGATGGGGAAGCAGTGGAAACAGCGTTAGACTTCATTTTTTTTTTTTTTTTGGCTCCAAAATCACTGCAGATGGTGATTGCAACCATGAAATTAAAAGATGCTTACTCCTTGGAAGGAAAGTTATGACCAACCTAGATAGCATATTAAAAAGCAGAGACATTACTTTGCCAACAAAAGTCTGTCTAGTCAAGGCTATGGTTTTTCCAGTGGTCATGTATGGATGTGAGAGTTGGACTATAAAGAAAGCTGAGTGCCGAAGAATTGATACTTTTGAACTGTGGTGCTGGAGAAGACTCTTGAGAGTCCCTTGGACTGCAAGGAGATCCAACCAGTCCATCCTAAAGGAGATCAGTCCTGGGTGTTCATTGGAAGGACTGATGTTGAAGCTGAAACTCCAATACTTTGGCCACCTCATGCAAAGAGTTGACTCATTGGAAAAGACCCTGATGCTGGGAGGGATTGGGGGCAGGAGGAGAAGGGGACGACAGAGGATGAGATGGTTGGATGGCATCACCAACTCGATGGACATGATATTGCATAAACTCCAGGAGTTGGTGATGGACAGGGAGGCCTGGTGTGCTAAGATCCATGGGGTCACAAAGAGTCGGACATGACTGAGCTACTGAACTGAACTTCACTGAATCTCTATATCTATATATACACATATAAATTTCTTCTCATCTAAGGTGTCATTTAAGGTCAGTGTTTTCTGACTGATTTTCTTTTGGGCTGACCTGTCCTTTGATATATGTGGGATGTTATCATCCCCTACTCTTATTGTGTTTTTGTCAATTTATCCCTTTATGTTTGTTAGTATTTGCTTTATATATTTAGTTGTTCTGCTACTGGGTACATACATATATTTATAATTGTTATATTTTCTTTCACAAGTGATACTTTAATAACTCTGTAGTGTTGTTTATTGTCTTGTTACTATCTCAGCTTTACAGTCTATTTTGTCTGAAGTAAGTATTGTCACCTGAACTTTTGTTTGCTTCCAATTGCATGGAATACCTTTTTTTATCCCTACACTTTCAGTCTATTTATCTTTAGATCTGAAGTGAGTCTTTTGTAGGCAGCATATATAAGACCTTGTTTTTGTATCCTTTCAGTCACTTTATCTCCTTGGACTGGAGCGTTTAGTCCATTTATATTTAAAGTCATTATGGATATATATACACTTATGGTGACTTCTTCATTATTCTCTGGTTGCATTTCATTCCTTTATTCTTTTGCTCCTCTCCATTGTGATTTAATGACTATCTTTAGAGCTATTTTTGGATTCCTTTCTTTGTTTTGTGTGCATATGTGTTGTAAGATTTTTATTTGTTTTTACCATGAGGTTCACATATAACAACACTTTTAACTACATTTCTGTTTATCTATCTATAGATATCTCTCTCTGTACATAAGATTATTTTAAGTTGATGATGTCTTAAGTTTGAATGCATTCTAACAACTCTACATTTTTCATTCATGTTCCATATTTAATGGTCTTGACATCATATTTTACACATTTTATTTTGTGTATCTTTATTATGTATTGTGAGTATAAATTATTTTTATACTTTGTCTTTTAATCTTCCTACTAGCTTTATAAGTGGTTGATCTACTACTTATACTGATTTTACTTTTATAAGTGGCTGATCTACTACTTTTGTTTTTCTTTACCAATGAGATTTTTTTCTTTCTTAATTTTCCCATTTCTAGTGTGGCCTTTTCTTCTTCACTTAAAGTCCTTTAAACATTGCTTGAAAAGTCAATTTAGTGATACTTAAACAATTTAGGTTTTCTTTCTCTGTAGAAATCTCTCTCTCTCCTTCAAATCCTAATGATAACATTGGTGGGTATAGTATTCTTAGTTCTAGCTTTATCCTTTTATCCTTTTGACTGTATCATGCCCATGCTATTTCTTTCTGGCATGCCTCTTTTCTGCTAAAAAGTTAGCACATGCTCTTATGCAAGTTTCCTTGAACATAATTACTTTCTTTTGTCTTGTTACTTTTAAGAGTCTCCATTATCTTTAGTGGGCTTCTCTTGTGGTTCAGCTCATAAAGCATCCGTCTGCAATGAGGGAGACCTGGGTTCGATCCCTGGGTTGGGCAGATCCCCTGGAGAAGGGAAAGGCTACCCACTCCAGTATTGGTCACAAAGAGTTGGACACGACTGAGCGACTTTCACTTTCACTATCTCTAATAGTTGGCCTTTTAATTTTAAAATGTGTATTGGTGTGAGTCTGTGAGTTCATCTTATTTGAAATTCAGTACTTGTTGGACCTGGGTGTTTTTCCTTCCCCAGTTAGGGAATTTTTCAACCACTTTTTTCTTCAGATAAGTTTTCCACTCCTTTCTCTTTCCTTCCTTCTGGAACCTCTATAATGTGAATGCTGATAGACCTGATGTCATCCCAAAGCTCCCTTAAGCCCTTCTCATTTGTCAAAAATTCTTTTCCTCTTTTTTTCCTGTTCATCTTGTGTGATTATGACTGATCTGTCTTTTAGAGCACTGATCCATTCCTCTGTTAGATCTAATCTACTGCTGACTCCTCCTGTTGTTGTTTTTTTTATTTCAGTGTATTCTTCAGCCCCATTTGATTTTTACTTATATTTTCTAAATCTCCTGAAATTTGTAATGTGTTCATCCATTCTTATTCTGAGTTCAGTGACCATATTTAGATCATTACCATCAACTCTTCAACAAGTAGATTGCTTATCTCCACTTTGTTTTTTTTTTTCCTGTGGTTTTGTCTTGTTTCATCATCTGGAATATATTTCCCTCTCTCCTTATTTTGCCCAGTTCTCTATGTATTTTTCTATGTGCATCAGTTACATTTCCCAGTCTTGGAGGAGTGATTTTATGTAGGAAACATCCAAAGAGGCTCAGCAGCACTCTCTCTTCTGGTCACCAGAAATATATGCTCCAGTGATGCCCTCATACAGGCTAAATGCACCATTCTGTTATTGCGGGACTGACTACAACCAGTGTGCTGGTAGGTGGTTCTGGCCCCTAGCTCAGTAGTCCATGAGACTGTGATTACTATGTTGGCTTTGGGCCCACCAGAGGACAAGGCAGTTATCATCATGATTTGCTGTGCAGCGGGGTGTTAGGTAATGCTGCTGTTGGCCCACTGGAGAACGGAGCCAGTTCCCCATGCTGCTGTCTACTTAGCACAGGGGGAGTCAGGGCTGGTGCTGGCCTGCTGAAAGCTGGGGATAGGCCAATTAGTGGCTATCTTCATAGCTCAATGGATCTTGGGCCTGAAGTTGAATTGCTGATGGGTTTTAAGCCCGTCAGTGATTGAGAGGGTAAAGACAAGTTTATAAAATGACATTTGCAAGGCTGATGTCATCACCATAGAATGAATGAACTCAAATGGCTGATTCCAGTGTTCCTTTCTCAAGTGGGAGTCCCAGTTGCCTTCTGCCTCTCCAGGAAGCTCTCCAAGGTCAGCAAGTGGATCTGAGCCAGGGTTCTTTCAAATGACTGCCTGTGCTCTGGGACTCACAATGTGTGAGAGTTTGTGTGTACCCTTAAGAAGTGGGCTTTCTGTTTCCGATAGCCCTCCAGATCTTCTGAATAGAAAATCTGTAAGTTTTTAAAGTGAGATGTTCTGAGGGCTTATCTTTCCTGTGCAGGATCCCTTGGGCTGGTAAACCTGATGTGGGGCTTGAACTATGCCATTCATTTGAGAGGACCTCTATAATTATGATATTCCTTCCATTTGTGGGTTTTGATTATAATATGTCTCTTCCCCTCCAATCTTTCTCATTGTTCTTTCCTCTCTATGTATGCATCTACAGATAATATTGCTGGATATTTCTTAGGATGTTCATACAGATAGCTACTCTGTAAGTAGTTATGATTTTGGTGCGTCTGTAGGAAGAGGTGAGTTCGAGGTTGTCCTACTCTGCCGTCTTGACCACAACCTTCCCTCATAAATTTACCTTCAAAAGATCTAAACACAATATTAACAAATAATATACTTCAATGCAGAAAGAATAAGAATCTCACTGAAGTGTGCACTTATCCTACAAATATAAAGATCATTGAACTTTGAAAAATAATGACTTTAAGATGCTTCCTCATCTACTTGTGAGCAAAACTACCACACCTAGTAGTGAGCAAAAAAACTACGATGAGATGTGCCTTCCATGACAAAATCCAAACTGTAGAAATTCTATGAGCCAACTACTTTATGATATTGTATAGTAGCAACAAATGGCTGCAATGCCCAAGAAAATAGAAACAATTCAAGAAGATTTTAAATATGAATACATAGCAATTGAAACAAATCAAACATAAGCATAGAGTTATAATAAAAGGTTAACAGATATTCAGAGATAACTGAGAAAATGTAACTAATATAAGTGAAAAAGGAGAGAAATGGAAAATATTTGAAATTATAATGGGCAAGTCTTGTTTTCAAGGTGGATGACAACTCTAAACACACAGACACAAGAAAATTCATAAAAACCCAAAGTGGAAAGAACAGAAATAAAACTGAAGGAAGGAATATGAGGATAAAATTTCTGAAAATAGGCGAAAAATAGAATATTGTCAAAATAGCAGGAAGGAAAATGAAACATTATACATCATCAAATAAAAGTTAAAGCATAGACATTTTGTCAGAAAAATTCAAAAAAGAAGACATTAGGCTACCATCTTTAAAGAGCCAAAGAAGGAGAGTAGAGATCAAATGAAAACTTTCTATCTAGGAAAATGGGTGTATCTTTCCTTTTCTCCTTTGCTTTTTGTTTCTCTTCTTTTCACAGCTATTTGTAAGGCCTCCTCAGACAGCCATTTTGCTTTTTTGCATTTCTTTTTCTTGGGGATGGTCTTGATCCCTGTCTCCTGTACAATGTCACGAACCTCTGTCCATAGTTCTTCAGGCACTCTGTCTATCAGATCTAGTCCTTTAAATCTATTTCTCACTTCCACTGTATAATCATAAGGATTTGATTTAGGTCATACCTGAATGGTCTAGTGGTTTTCCCTACTTTCTTCAATTTAAGTCTGAATTTGGCAATAAGGAGTTCATGATCTGAGCCACAGTCAGCTCCTGGTCTTGTTTTTGCTGACTGTATAGAGCTTCTCCATCTTTGGCTGCAAAGAATATAATCAATCAATATTTGGGGTGTTAGTTCTAAAAGGTCTTGTAGGTCTTCATAGAACTGTTCAACTTCAGCTTCTTCAGCATTACTGGTTGGGGCATAGACTTGGATTACCATGATACTGAATGGTTTGCATTGGAAATGAACAGAGGTCATTCTGTTGTTTTTGAGATAGCATCCAAGTACTGTATTTCGGACTCTTTTGTTAGCAAGAATAGCAAGGAGAGATAAGAAAGCCTTTCTCAGTGATCAGTGTAAAGGGATAGAGGAAAACAATAGAATGGGAAGGACTAGAGATTTCTTCAAGAAAATTAGATACAAAGGGAACATTTCATGCAAAGATGGGCTCAATAAAGAAATGATATGGACCTAACAGAAGCAGAAGATATTAAGAAGAGATGGCAAGAATACACATAAGAAGTGCACAAGAAAGATCTTCATGACCCAGATAATCACAATGGTGTGATCACTCACCTAGAGCCAGATATCCTGGAATGTGAAGTCAAGTGGGCCTTAGGAAGCTCACTATGAGCAAAGCTAGTGGGGTGATGGAATTCCAGTTGAGCTATTTCACATCCTAAGAGATGATGATGCTGTGAAAGTGCTGCATTCAGTATATCAGCAAATTTGGAAAACTCAGCAGTGGCCACAGGACTGGAAAAGGTCAGTTTTCACTCCAATCCCAAAGAAAGGCAATGCCAAAGAATGCTGAAACTAATGCACAATGGCACTCATCTCACATGCTAGTAAAGTATTGCTCAAAACTCTCCAAGCCAGGCTTCAGCAATACGTGAACCATGAAATTCCAGATGTTCCAGCTGGTTTTAGAAAAGGCAGAGGAACCAGAGATCAAATTGCCAACATCTGCTGGATCATTAAAAAAGCAAGAGAGTTCCAGAAAAACATCTACTTCTGTTTTATTGACTATGCCAAAGCCTTTGACTGTGTGGATCACAATAAACTGTGGAAAATTCTGAAAGAGATAGGAATACCAGACCATCTGACCTTCCTCTCAGAAATCTGTATGCTGGTCAGGAAGCAACAGTTAGAAATGGACATGGACCAACAGACTGGTTCCAAATAGGAAAAGGAGTATGTCAAGTCTGTATATTGTCACCCTGCTTATTCAACTTATATGCAGAGTACATCATGAGAAACACTGGGCTGGAGGAAGCACAAGCTGGAATCAAGATTGCCGGGAGAAATATCAATAACCTCAGATATGCAGATGACACCAACCTTATGGCTCAAAGTGAAGAAGAACTAAAGAGTCTCTTGATGAATGTCACTTATAGAAAAAATCGAAAAAATTGTACCAAATGAACTCTCTTCTTTTTCAAAATGCACATTTTGAAATGCACAGAACATAAATGTGGAGTCTTAAAAAATTATGTAAGATTTCTACTTTCCCAAAGTATTTGTTGAGAAATCTTTTTATATTCTAGACTAGTGATCCTATAGAGTTCTATAGTCTATGTGTTGAGGCCTCAGACTCATTCGGTTATCTATTGTCCCTGGCTGCTTTCACATTATAAAGGCAGAAGTGAGGATGTGGGAAGTGAATGAATTTCTTTCTTTTTCAGTCTGCTTCTTGTATTGTTTCTCTTCTTGGTCCCAGCACCTAGTGTGGAAACCTTGCCATGGTTCTCAGCCATGAAGAGACTTTCAGACTTCTGAGATCCTTTTACATCCCCTTTTCTAGTGCCTTGAAATCACAGGTAAAGCTATGACATTCTGATCTTCCTAATACCTATGTAACTTCAAAGTTTCCCCAGAAAAAAAACATAATTCAAAAAGACACATCCTCTCCAATGTTCACTATAGCACTATTTACAATAGCCAGGAAGGATAAGAAATCTAAATGTTCATTGAGAGAGGAATGGAGAAAGAAGATGTGATGTTACGTAGATATATATAGTGGAATATTACTCAGGCATAAATGTGAAGAAACAATGTCACTTGCAGTAACATAGATAACTGTCATTCTCAGTGCAGTAATTCAGAGAATAGCAAATATATAGTGTCACTTATATACTATATGCAGAATTGAAAAAAATGGTACAAATGAACTTATTTACAACAGAGATATATAGTCATGGATGTAGAAAACAAACTTATAGTTATCAAGAGAGGACAGGGGGTAAAGGACAAATTGGGACACTGGGATTGACACATATTCACTTCTATATGTCAGCTAGATAACTAATAGGATTCTACTGTATAGCACTGGGAACTCTACTCAATACTCTGCAATGCCCTACATGTGAAAGGTATTTAAAGATGAGTGGATATATGTATATGTATATCAATTCACTTTGTTGTAAGCAGAAAGTAACACAAAATTTTACATCAACTATAGTCCAGTAATATTTTAAAAATATCACTCCTTCTTTACCAACATTACTCCCATTGGCTGATTAGATTTCTCTCTGTACTAATCTTAATACAAGCATGAAGTATTCACAGTAAAGAAACGTGTTTCCAAAACTAAAGGTTGTAATACATTCTAATGAAAAATCATGAATGTCCCTGTGTGTTAAATCATGAAAATGAAAAGAGAATCAAGTGTTTCTCATCTAAATGTACTTTTTAAAAATTCTGTTCTCTAAGAAGTTTAGATCATACAGCTTCTAGAGAGAGCTTCTAACTTTCTAATGGTCTTGTGAGTTTCTAATTGGCTTGTGACAAGCCAACATCTTGTCTAGTGAAAAGAAAATTTTTTACAAAGGCTGTGCAGTCCAATTTTTCTTCTTTGCTCTGTCTGTCACCACTGAGGGCTTTCTTCTGGCTGTCATGGCATTTGATTGATTCTCAGCCATTTGCTCCCCACTCCTGTATCCTGTGCATATGTCCCCAAAACTCTGTGTTCAGCTGGTAACTGGCTCCTATACCTGTGGCTGCATCAATGCTGTAGTGGAAACAGGTTTCACCTCCAGTTTGCATTTCCATGGGGAAAACAGATTGGACCACTTTTTCTGTGATGTCCCAGCCCTGATCAAGATCTCCTGTGTGGACACCTTTGTGAACGAGGTTGTACTGTGTATTCTTTCTGCTCTCATCATCATCACCACCACAACTATCATTCTGGTTTCCTATGCATATATCCTCTCTTCTGTCCTAAAGATCCCTTCAACCCACTGCAGGAGTAGGACTTTCTCCACCTGTGGCTCTCATATAGCAGTGGTGAGCTTATTCCATGGGACTGTGTTCTTCATGTATGCCCAACCTGGAGCCATCTCCTCTCCAGAAGAGAACAAGGTTGTACCTGTGTTCTACACCCTTGTAATACCAATGTTAAATCCTCTAATATACAGTCTGAGAAACAGGGATGTGAAAGATGCTGTGAAAAGAATATTACACAGTAAATGATTCTCTGCTCATATTTGTAATGTTATTATAATACATAATGGGCAAACCGTGTTTTCTAAATGTCATCATTATTCTTGTTTTTGCAAAATTACTATGTCAAAGATATTTTCATATATAAAAATAAGTATTTTTCTGCTTTATAAAATATTTTTAATAATATAGGTATATAGATCATTATTTTATTTGCTTAGGACATATGAAAACATGTGTGTTCTCAACTTGTGATAATAATATCTGCATTTCAATATTACCTTGATTAGGAAGTAAATATTAAGAGCTGCTGTTACTCTTTAAAATAATATATATATATGAATGAATAATATTGTATCTGTGTGAATAATATTACACCATAGTTCACACATATATTTTGTTGCTGTTCAGCTGCTAAGCCATGTCCGACTCTCTGACTCCATGGACGGTAGCACGCCATGCTCCTCTGTCCTCCACTAGCTCCTGGAGCTTGCTCAAATTTATGTCCATTGAATCCGTGATGCCATCTAACCATCTCATCCTCTGTCGCCCTGTTCTTTTGCCTTCAATCTTTCCAAGCTTCAGCCTCTTTTCCAAACAGTTATCTCTTTGCATCAAGTAGCCAAAGTATTGGAGCTTCAACTTCAGCATCAGTCCTTCCAATGAATATTCAGGGTTTGATTTCCTTTAGGATTGACTGGTTTGATCTCCTTGCAGTCCAAGGGACTCTCAAGAGTCTTCTCCAGCACCACAATTTCAAAAGCATCAATTCTTCAGAACTCAGCCTTCTTTATGGTTTAACCCTTGCCGGGGTCCAGCCTCGGCAGGATCCAGGGGGTACCCTCAGGATGAATGGCGTCGGCGAGAGAGAGACGTGAGACCAGCCTTGATAGGGCCAAGTCTGTGAGGGAGAGAGAGAGAGAGAGAGAGAGAGAGAGAGTGACCAGACAGGGGGTGCAGCAGGGTCTGGCAGAGTCTGGCAATGCTTTATTTTTTACCGTGGCTTTTATACCCTAAATTAGTACATTTCTAAGGGGAAGATAGTTTAACATTACATCAGCTTGTTCTTCACGAAACCAGGGTGTTTTCTGCATACTTCTTTGTTTATGAGGGTCTTGTACATTATCTTCTGGCCTTGGGGCCTATTGACATTTTATGACCTAGGTGAATGCAAAGCTGTTTTCCGTAATCTATTCTTTAATGAACACAAAGGTCAGTCCTTTTGCAGAAGTTATCAGTTAAATTTATCTAAAAGGTTTACCACACAAAGACTCTGCAGCTCCGGTGAGGCAGCCCCTGTTTAGCATTCCTGGTTAAAATTAACAATTCTAAACTCTTATTTTTCTAAATCTTTAACTATAACCACTTTTAGAATAATATTTTCATGGGCTTCCTCACCCCCAAAGGGCTCTGTGCCTATTAGGGCCTTTATGTGATCAGGTTCTTTATGCTGTTTATGATTAAGGTGTTGTGAGCAGTCATGTGCATTAGTACGCATTTGCCAAGCAGGCTAGAATGCCAGCAAAGGGGTCTAAATTGAAACACTCCTTTCATCCTGGATAATCTTATAGGATACCACCGTCCGGGGGACATATTGATTAAAGTTCTAAGTTGATTCTGTTTGGAGAGAGATCGGGGAAGGCCTTCTGCCTGTGTCACAGAAATTAGGGAGTAGTCTAATATAGCAAGCATCAGAAAGACAGAGATCATCTTTAAGGTGAGCGCCGGGGCAGCTTTTCGAAATCCCTGAGGTCCTGATCTGCCTTGCTTGTCAGGTCTCCTCCTCACGACCTTGTCATGGGTGGGATCTCGTGTGCTGGCTCCCGGCAAACGCTCACATTCATACATGATTACTGGAAAAACCATAGCTTTGACTATATGGACCTTTATCAGCAAAGTGATGTCTGTTTTTTAATATCCTGGCTAGGTTTGTCATAGATTCCCTTCCAAGGAGCAAGTGTATTTTAATTTCAAGGCTGCATTCACTGTCTGCAAAGATTTTAGACCCCAAGAAAATAAAATCTTTCACTGATTCTACCTTATCCCCTTCTACTTGCCATGAAGTGATGGGACCAGAGGCCATCATCTTAGTTTTTTGAATGTTGAGTTTCAAGACAGCTTTTTCACCTTCATCAAGAGATATAATAATTATTACTTAAATCAGGAAAAAAAACTTTGTTTAATTCTACAAAGCAATTAAACTGATATTTGTCTGAGCAAGATAACAGCCTCATTGAGTAAGTGGCAAAATGGAATATTAATGTTTGGTTACATAGAACACTTATGATAAAAGGTCTATTCTTTTCCAAGATCCAGGTTTTATTCTGAGGTATATCATCCATAAAGTTATTGTAAAACAGAAGCCCATCATATAGTATTTGAGAAACATTTATATGGAAAATGTGTCAATAATATTTTACTACTTTTCATTTCCCCATTTTCATCTTAGTATAAAACATTTATAATAATAAAGGCTGATGCATATTAACAGGTACTATATGTCATAATCATTTTTAATAACAATTTTCAATTGAGGAAATTGAGACTAAGCAGTTTGGTGTAGCCAACACTCTTCACCAGTATGGCTCCAGGATTTAATTACCCAAATATATCTTCCAAAGCACGTGGCATAGTTTAAAAATATAGTCTCACAGCCTAGAAACAATCAGTTTCTGAATGGAAGTATGGATATGGAGCCAGTCTGGGACCTATAACAAATTTGACCATTCTTCTTTTATTATGTGTATAAACAATATTCTGTATTTCTATTAAACACATTAATCAATTTATTTTTGGTGTAGAGCAGGATATTTTAATAAAGTTTTATTTATGGGTCTTCTCTTTTAAACTATTACATATACTTATGCACTGAAAATCAAATACTTTCTAATGCTAATTTTAATATATTAATTTAAAATTTTGGTTATTATAAAATACTTCTTCAATATAAGGTAGACTGAGGTCTTGACCCAATTTTTTTCTATAAACTTGCCAATATTTCTCTTAAAAAAAAGGGGGGGAGTAAAAGTTTTTGCCATAATTTTATTTTGTTTCTTTAAATATATATGTGGATACTAAATAAGAATCTAGGAATCTAATCAAGCTAAATGATAAATGGGAGAGAACCACTTGTTTTATTTAAAATTTTATAGACTTGTTTGTCACTGTTCTGACAATTATCCATGTCAGGTCAGACCAGAAGGTTTATTTCTTTCTTTTTTCTTTGTCTCACACATGAAAGTGAAAGTGAAAGTCGCTCAGTCGTGTCTGACTCTTTGCGACCCCATGGACTGTATAGTCCATGGAATTCTCCAGGCCAGAATACTGGAGTGGGTAGCCTTTCCCTTCTCCAGGGGATCTTCCCAACCCAGGGATCAAACCCAGGTCTCCCACATTGCAGGCGGATTCTTTACCAACTGAGCCACAAGGAAGCCCACACATCGTGTTGCACATGGGTTGTACTCAATTCCATAGTGACGAGGTTTTTTTCTCTCTTCCCTAAACTAATACTAACAATTGAATTTAGGCAAAAGGGGAATTACTTCAAGAACTCATGGCTTCCCCAAATGCTTTAGTTCAATTTGACACTCAGTTCCAACCAATTAAAATAATGATGCTAATGATAATTTTGTACTGTTACTTTGGGCAAATAAGTAAGATAATTTGTGATAGGATGCAAAGTCAGGCAGGGTCAAGAAATTACTGGTCTTCTGGTAAAATATTAGTCAAGAGGGCCCCAAATTATATCAAAGTTTCTAATAAATAATCATTTATTTTAGTTTGTGAGATTTTTTATTGTGATCATGTAGTACCTTGTGTGTGTGCTCTGTCATGTCTGACTCTTTGCGACTCCATGGACTGTAACCTGCCAGGCTTCTCTGTCCATGGAGTTTTCCAGGCAAGAATACTGGAGTGGGTTGCCATTTCCTACTCCAGGGGCATCTTCTGACCCAGGATAGAACCTGTGTCTCTTGCATCTCCTGCATTGGCAGGCAGATTCTTTACTACTGTGCCACCTGGGAAGCCCTTGATCATGTGGTACATTTTATACATATTAGATGCATTTCAAGTTCTTTGTTTTCTTCCATTGATTTGCTTGTCTCTTCATGCTAGTATCACATGCTAATTGCACAATAGGATTTAATACCTGATAGGGATACATCTTTTTCAAAAATTTCTTGGCTAATATTACTCATTATTTCAGTGAACTTCATTCTTTTGCATTAAAAATAATTCTTATTTGCATTTTAGCAGAATTGCATTTAGTAAATCATTGATTTGTTTACAATCCTCATTTGTAAGAATCAGGTAAGAGTATTGCTTCTAGTATCAGACAGCTTAGCTGTAAGGCTACGCACCACTGAGCATAGATTTGAAAACTTTTTGAATGATTTTAAGATTCAATGAACACTATTATTTTCCCTACTTAGATGTTAAGGATTACATAAAATATTATAAATTAAGCTTTGGGCACAAGAACGTTTTTCAATTCATACTAGCTTCAACTGTTATTATTATTACCATTATCAGTATCAAAATATCTTTTCCCCTAAAAGTAGTACCTAATTACTGTAGAGTCATTGGTATCACCCAAGAAAGGATTTGCAGATCTGATCAGTATTCTTGGAGGCTTCTGTCTCCAGAAGCAAACACTTGACACAGATGCAGTTTGCTGCCATCTAGTGGTTGTTAATTGTCAACTCCGAGTAAATCTAAGGCACAGATTCTGGGTACTGTGATTCAGTGGAATTTCCAGAATAATGGTTAATAAATCCAAGTATTTCTTAGTTACTTGGCTTCCACCCCCATCATGTTGTCCTGAAGAGGGGAGGTTGGCTGAAAATAAATAGCAATGTGCAAAGGCCCCAACCCCACCCTGTCTCCTGAGATGAAGTTCATTTTTGGCATTGTCAGTCCTATTTTGCTTGCCCTCCTTGTGTTCTTTCCCTCATCAAAAGTAAGGCCTGTAAGAAATCATTCTCTGTTTCAAAGTGCTCGGACCTGGTGCACTGGGAAGACCCAGAGGGATCGGGTGGAGAGGGAGGTGGGAGGGGGGATCGGGATGGGGAATACATGTATATCCATGGCTGATTCATGTCAATGTATGACAAAAACCACTACAATATTGTAAAGTAATTAGCCTCCAACTAATAAAAAAAAAAAAAAAAAAGAAATAAAAAAAGAAAAAAAAAAAGGAAAAAGAAATCATCCTCTGTTTCAAAAAAGGGGTGAATATAAAATGAAAAATATTAACCAATTATATTATATCTGAATTTGTCTTGAGATATCTTTTTATGCTTTTACTGGATTTAATTTTGAATTGTTGTGAATATATTCATCATCAAGACAAAACATCATTTGGTTTCTTCATACTAATCATGGCACAGTATAGACTCAAGCTGTCTTAATAGCGTTAAAGATGGAGAATTTTTCCTCCTTTTTGTTCTGAAGAGGAGATATTAAAACACTGAAATTGTTCCTACTTTCAATATTTGCAAGAACTGATAGGAGTTGCCATCTGACAGAAAGTTTTTGTTATGAAAAAAATTTTGACTTATGATTTAGTCATTTTCAGTTCAGTTCAGTTCAGTCACTCAGTCATGTCCGACTCTTTGCAACCCCATGAACTGCAGCACGCCAGGCCTCCCTGTCCATCACCAACTCCTAGAGTTTACTCCAAACTCATGTCCATTGAGTTGATGATGCCATCCAACCATCTCATCCTCTGTCATCCCCCTCTCCTCCTGCCTTCAATCTTTCCCAGCATCAGGGTCTTTTCAAATGAGTCAACTCTTCACATGAGGTGGCCAATGTATTGGAATTTCAGCTTCAGCATCAGTCCTTCCAATGAATATTCAGGACTGGTCTCCTTTAGGATGGACTGGTTGGATTGCTTTGCAGTCCTAGGGATTCTCAAGAGTCTTCTCCAACACCTCTCGCATGAGGTGGCCAAAGTATTCGAGTTTCAGCTTCAGCATCAGTCCTTCCAATGGATATTCAGGACTGGTCTCCTTTAGGATGGACTGGTTGGATTGCTTTGCAGTCCTAGGGATTCTCAAGAGTCTTCTCCAACACCACGGTTCAAAAACATCAATTCTTTGGTGCTCAGCTTTCTTTATAGTCCAATCCATACACAACTACTGGAAAAATCATAACCTTGACTAGACAGACCTTTGTTAGCAAAGTAATGTCTCTACTTTTTAATATGAAGTCTAGGGTTGGTCATTACTTTTCTTCTAATGAGCAAGTGTCTTTTAATTTCATAACTGCAGTCATTATCTGCAGTGATTTAGTTACCAAAAGGGGTGATGATCAAAATATCTCAGCTTGTTCTATGATTATTATATAAATTATGTATATACATATAAAGCAACTTAAAAGTTGCTATTTTACATTGCTGGCATTCTAAATAAATTTTTACTCACACCATGTGTTATATATTTGATATATATTTTATATACCTCAACTAATTATTGCAGTAATTGTTCATTTTACTAATTTTGTCTTTTAATCTTCATAGTAGCTTTCAAGTGGTTTAACCATTACTTTTACTATATATTTGCTTTTACCAGTGAGATTTTTACTTTCAAACATCTCCTTTACAACATAGCAGCTTTTCTTTTTGACTTAAAAGTTTCCCTTTTTTATTCTTTTTCATATCTTTTTCCATTATGGTTTTACAGGATATTGAATATAGATCCGTGTGCTCTAAAGCAAGACCTTGTTGGTTATCTACTCTATACATAATAGTTTCCATCTGCTAATCCCAAACTCCCCATCTATGCCTCCTTTCCCCTCCCTCCACTATGGCAACCAACAAGTCTGTTCTTTTATGTCTGTGAGTCTATTTCTGTTTCATAGATAAGTTCATTTGTGTCATATTTTAGATTCCACACATAAGTGATATCATATGGCATTTGTCTTTCTCTTTCTGACTTACTTTATTTAGTATGATAATCTCTAGGTCCATCCATGTTGCTGCAAATGGCATTATTTCAATTTTTATGCTCCATAATATTCCATTGTATATATGTACCACAATCAATATCTTTATCCATTCATCTGTTGATGTTCATTTAGGTTGTTTCCATGTCTTGCTATTGTAAATAGTGCTGCTATGACATAGGGGTGCATGTATCTTTTTGAATAAGAGATTTATGTGTCTATTATGCTCAAGAGTGGAATTGCTGGATTATATGGTTGCTCTGGTTTTAGTTTTTTGAGTAATCTCCATACTGTTTTCCACAGAGGATGCACAAATTTATATTTCCAACAAAAGTGTAGGATGGTTCTCTTTTCTCTACACCTTTTCCAGCATTTATCTGTAGACTTCTTAATGATGGTCATTCTGACTGCTGTGAAGTGGCCCCTCATTGCAGTTTTGATTTGCATTTCTCTAACAATTAGCAGTGATGAACATCTTTTCATGTGCCTATTAGCCATCTGTGTCTTCTTTGGAGAAATTTCTGTTTAAGCCTTCAGCACATTCTTTTGAGTTGTTTTTGTTGTTATTGTTACTAAGTTGTATGAGCTGTTTGTATATTTTAGAAATTAAGCTCAAAGAGTCACTTTAACACTTCTTATAGGTCCAGTTTAGCGGTGATGAATCCCTTTAACTTCTGCTGGTCTGGAAAACTCTTAATTTCTCCTTCAATTCTAAAGGATAATCTTTCCAGGTTAGAATATTCTTGTTTGCATTTTTTTTTTCTTTTAGCACTATGAATGTATCATGCCACTCCCCTCTGTTCTGCAAAGTTTCTGCTGAAAAAAGTCAATTGATAATCTCATGGGTACCCCTGTATGTATAAAGTTGCTTTTTTCTTGCTCCTTTTAAGATTCTCTTTTTGTGGACTTCCCTGGTGGTCCAGCAGTCGAGAATCTGCCTTGCAGTGCAGAGGATGTGGGTTCAACATCTGGTCCGGGAACTAAGATCCCATGTGCCACAGGCCGACTAAGCCCGGAGGCTGCAACTAGTGAGTCTGCTCTCTCTGAAGACTGCGCACCCGAACTAGAGAGCCCCTGCGCCATGCAAGGAAGATCCTACATGCCACAGCAAATAAATACACTTTTTTTTAAAAATGAAGATTCTTCATCTTTAGTTTTTGACATTTAAACTATAATGTGTTTGGCGTGGTTCTCTTTTCATTTAACTAACTTGAAACTCTCTGCTTCCTGCACCTGGATGTGTGTTTCCTTCTTCAGATTATGCACATTTTCAGCCATTACTTCTTCATATAGTTTTATCCCTCTTTCTCTCATTCTTTTCCTTCTGGAAACATGTGTTTTACTCTGCTTGATGTTCTTACATGTTCTTCAGTTTTTAATATATGCTTTTTATGAAATTTTCTGCCCTTGCATTCCAGGTGATGAGATAAAATTTATATTTGAAGGCAGGACAAGAAAAAAATAGACACAAAATTCTCTCTGTGTGTCTATTTGGCCTCCTCCCTCCCTCACTAATATGCAGTGTGCATCTGCAATACACATTAACCTGTAGACTGTAGCCCACCAGGCTCCTCTGTCCATTGGATTCTCCAGGCAAGAATACTAAAGTGGCTTGCCATGCTCTCCTCCAGGAAATCTTCCTGACCTAAGGATTGAACCCATGCCTCTTATGTCTCCTGCACTGGCAGGCAGGTTCTTTACCACTCGTTCCACATGGGAAGCCCCTACACATTAACCAGAGGTCCTCAAAGATGGGAATGCCTGCTTGTCCAGAAAGATCATCTTCCTTTCTTCTGATGCGAGCATTGTAACTGTCTCTCAGATTATAAACCTCAAATAAAATTCTCTTTTTTCTTCTGACTTGATTATTAATTGACATTTCATCCACAGGGTCACTGCTCCAATCTTCTGCACTTCTAATGTGCTGCTGAATCCCTCCAGTGTGTTTTTCAGCTAAGGTATAGTAAGTTGCCTACATACTAATGAAACTCTGTTCCTAGAGTGCATTAGTAAGTTCAGTTTGTTTGTAAGTCCAACAAAGTCAGCCTAGGTACTCAACTAACACAGTCAGTTACATAGTACTGTACTCTAATAGGTTTAGGATACTTTTCAACAAATAACATATAAAAAACATACATAAAAATAAAGAAAACATTTAAAATCTTATAGGATAGTATCTTAAAAGTATGAAAAGCACAGTAGTATAGAGCAACAGCTGGCCTACAGGGGCTGGGACTGATTGAACAGGCAAGAAGATACTGCTTGAGGAGCAGGTTTCTGGGTAAGGTCAGTAGCCTATGGTCTTCTGAGTACTGTACGTCTGTCTTTGGGGAGACTGGAGCAGCAGCAATACTCCTGGCCTGGCATGCTAAGGGTAGAGTGTTTACCCTATGAATGAGAGCTGGGTAGAGCTCATCAGATGTATCAGCAACTCTAGCCTTGAACAGAGAGCTTCCTCAGCGTGGAGCTGGAGGGGACAAGTAATGTTTGCAGCAGCAACAATCAAGGGGACACGGTAGCCTTTGACTGGGATCCAGGGGCAGAGGGATCTCTGTGTTCCTGCCTGCACTTGCCCGACTGCACTTTCACCTCTGTTGGGATGAGAGAGGGCAGGGAGGGAGTGGGTCCTGGCTCAAATGTCATAGATTTTCTCTTCCTGAGACTTAGTAGATTTTGTTGGGTAACGTTTTTTTGTTTCTTCTTTCTTCATTTCCAGATGTTTCCTTGGTTGTCTTTTCAAAAGTCAAACATGTATTTATTATAAGATCTAAGCATCTCAATCCTCAAAATTTACCAAAGATAAAGGAAAACAATCTAGGCAAATACATATGAACACATACCAGCTTTATTCACAGTATCTAAAAACTGCACACATATCAACTGCTCATTTAAGAGTTCATAAACAAAATTTGCACATTGGAAAGTGGAATATTACTAAGCAATAAAAAGAATGAGTTACTTATATATGACAAAATGAACACATCTCAAAATAATTTTACTCAGTGAAAGAAGCCTGAGAGAAAAGGCCCATAATGTATGATTCCATTATACATTGTTCAGATCATTGGTTATCTGCAGATGGGTTTAGAGGGAAGCATGGACTGAAAGGAGGCATAATCAAACTTTTGGAAATGAAGGTAGTGTTCAGTATCTTAATGTGGTGGTGTTTTTATTGATGCCAAAACTCACAGAATGGTGCACTTTGAATGTTTATTTCACAAATTATTCCTCAATAAAGCGTTTGGAACAAAAAATGAGTAGATCTTTTTTAGCTTCAAAGATTTCTATTTTAGAACAAAGACTCAGAAATTTTTTTTTTTGAATGAAGGTTTCATTTTCACCTGAAAAATAGAAAGCACAAGGAAATGGAAAATTTACTCTTTACTTATTTATAATATGATATGCATTTATTATTTGAATAATAAATAACACTTATTATTAACTGGTTTATTTAGATATTTCTTATATAAAATCTGAATATTAAAAGTAGGGTAAAACTTTTAAACATAATTATTGTTAGTGTAGTAGCATCTGGTGAGGATTCAATACCATGAACACTATCATTTAAATAAAGAAAATCTTACTAGTTGTGACACTATAATCAGCTATAATTATAAATGCAATATCAAAAGATAAGTAAAGAAGTAATAATGTTTTAGAAGAGTGTGCTCTTTAAGAAGTTACTTAAGCATATTTTACTGAAGTACAGACTCTTTGGGCATAAAGTACAGAATCTTTCATGCAACATTGAGTCCTAAATGGAACAAGCCTTCAATGAAAGAGGCTCCTAATTCTTTTTAATTCCAGCTCACCTAAATCCCAGGCACAGGGTCTTTGCCCAACAGACAAAGGTCCATCTAGTCAAGGCTATGGTTTTTCCAGTAGTCATGTATGGATGTGAGAGTTGGACTATAAAGAAAGCTGAGCGCCGAAGAATTGATGCTTTTGAACTGTGGTGTTGGAGAAGACTGTTGAGAGTCCCTTGGACTGCAAGGAGATCCAACCAGTCCATCCTAAAGGAGATCAGTCCTGGGTGTTCACTGGAAGAACTGATGCTGAAGCTGAAACTCCAATACTTTGGCCATCTCATGCGAAGAGTTGACTCATTTGAAAAGACCCTGATGCTGGGAGGGATTGGGGGCAGGAGGAGAAGGGGATGACAGAGGATGAGATGGCTGGATGGCATCACCGACTCGATGGACATGAGTTTGAGTAAACTCCGGGAGTTGGTGATGGACAGGGAGCGCCTGGTGTGCTGTGATTCATGGGGTCGCAAAGAGTCAGACATGACTGAGTGACTGAACTGAACTGAATCTTTTATTAAACTGAGAAACAAGAGTTACTGCAAAGTCAATACAGTTGAATATGGAGCACAGAGGTAAAACCAGGATTTGAATGCTCAGTCTGACCTGATTTTATTTTCTTATGATTAACAATATTACCCCTATTTCCTCTTCATATTGTGAGGTAGCATTTCCCCAGTGAAAGATGCTCAAACATTAGAAGTCACTATTCACTTCTACCCAGTTCTCATTTTACCAACCATCAATTAATATTCAGCTCAGTTATTCATGGCCTTAAAGATATTCCCCCTCTTCACTGTCTCCTAGAAGACTGCCATTGTTCTAGCCACTAAAACCTCTTTCTTGGACAATCACACACTTTCATTGATTATCTTCTTCTTTGAATATTTATAGAAGTTACCAGTGTGATTTTTTATAAAATGCCAATTTGAAAATGATATAACCTTTTAAAAATATCCCCAGTGCTTCCCTGCTCCCTATAGAATAAAGGTCAACTTCTTTGTTTTATGTGTGCACAATTTCCATGAATTTCCTTTTAAGTCTTACCTCTCACTCCCTTTCTTGCACATTAACAACCAGGTGTCAAACTTTTGGGAGCTTAATATAGTTATTTAATTTCCTTTGCACAAAAACTTCTGTGCTTCATCTTGCTCACTTCTGCTTATATTTTAATATGTACTTTTGAAGTTTTCCCTGATTATTTAGGTCACTCACCTATAAAAGCTGCTCTCTTTTGATATTTTCTGCATATTCCTTTATTCACTGGGTTGACCATATGACATGTTAGCTCTCTATTCAGCTATTTCCCCCTCAATTTGTGAGCTCAAGTACAGAAATTATTTACACCTAAGAATTTTTTAGGGTGAACAGTATATCAAAATTCAATAAATGTTAATTTGATGAATAAATAGTAAGGTATATCTAACAAAATATAAATTATTTTTATTCCTGCTTATTTTTATTACAGTGTTCTTTTGAAAAGGGAGAATATTCAAAAGTAATTTATCAGTCTAGCAGATCTTCAGATGAGGGGGAGAAATAATAATGATTCAAGTCAGAGAAACCATGAAATAAATGTGTCACTCACATAGCCTCTGAACAATTAAGTTACATACAAGTCTCCCATCAGACTCTGTGCACTTCAGAGCATCTGATTCTCTCACTAAACATTCATGAAGATTTCTCCAGTAAATCTCATATTTTGTTCTCTCTTGCTTATTACATCAGATCAATCTTATTACATCAGATTACCTCTATCAATTGCATACATATCCAAATAACACATGTTACTGACTCAAGATTAACAATACATGTAAAAGAAGCAATCTCAGAGAGACAAGCAAATTTGGAATATATTTTCCCTAAAATTAAATTACATGGTAATAATTATTTTTACCCAAAATTAAGATGAAGTACAGAGGAAGTCTTTTCATTCACTCCAAAATCAACAGCCAGACAAAATATATTCCAAATGTACTCTTTAGTTTTAAGTACATGGTATTCAAATAAACTAACTCTTTAAGAGTAAATATTTCTAAGATCAATGGGTGCATTTTTGAGTTAGTGCTTCCCCAAGTTGTTATAAAGCCTATGTCTTCCAGGTATATTACTGTTAAACAGAAATAAATAAAAATATATTTTCCCCCAGGATCCTCCTCAGAGCTTCTTTGACATCTTTGTTTCTCAGAGAGTAAATCAAAGGCTTCAACATGGGAGTGAGTAGGGTGTAACACAAGGAGGCCACTTTACTCAGCTCAGGAAATCTGTCAGGAGTGAGATACATAAAAGAGCCAGCACCATAGAGTACACTCATGACTCCCAGGTGGGAGCTACAAGTGGAGAAGGCTTTCTGACGTCCCTTGGTGGAGGGTATCTTTAGAACTGTGGACACAATGTACAAATAAGAAACAATGATAACTATGATGGTAGGCAAGATAATGATGCCAGATAAACAGAAAGAAACCAGTTTATGGATGAAGATGTCAGAGCAAGACAGTCTTTGAAGTGGACGGTCATCACAGTAAAAATGGTCAATGGCCCGAGAAGCACAAAAGGATAAAGTAAATGTCATGCTGGTCTGAAGAACTGAGCTGATGCAGCCACAAAAATAGGAACCAGCCACCAACTGAACACAGACACGTGTTGACATCTGGACCGTGTAGAGGAGTGGGTTGCAGATGGCAATGAAGCGGTCATAAGCCATGACTGCCAGGAGAAACCCCTCAGTCACAATGAAGAGGGCAAAGAGAAAGAACTGAGTCACACAGCCTGCAAAGGAGATGGACTTGCTCTCAGACCAGAAGTTGATCATAGCCTTGGGTGCAATAACAGAAGAATAGAAGAGATCGACGAAGGACAGGTTGCCTAGGAAGAAATACATTGGTGTGTTCAGCCGAGGATCAGTCATAATAATGACCATCATGCCAATATTTCCTAGGAGGATCATGGCATAGACAAGCAAAAATATCAGGAAGAGGAGAATGTGGAGCTCTGGGCGGACCCTGAAGCTGACAAGAATGAAGTCGGTCACTTCTGAGTGGTTGGTTTTTCCCATGTCACCCATGGCAGAAACCTGCTGAGAGGCACAAGGCAAAATAAATGAAATCGTGGCTTTGATTCTAGTGCTATCAATACTGTCTTAAATGTAGATATATACGATTAACAACTTAATGAGATATTGCATACAAAATAATCTTATTGTCAAGAAGATGCAAGATTAGGGATTAGATGTCATTAGACTTCTGAAACTGCTAGTCTATTAAGCAGTAAAGGAAGTCCTTTGATTATTTTGTTTAAATCATATTTTTTCAGGGAAGTAAATAAAGTAGCATATTTTCCTGTGTAATTTTACTCACATTGAGTTTTTATTTTTAATATGTTTATAGTTAAAATTTATGCTTATCTAAAATAGAAGTATTACATAGCAATCTAAATTAGGAATATTATACATTATCTAAAACAGGATTGGCACATATAATATCAATGATAGTGTTTGTAGCCATTATGATAGTGCAATCCTTGTTTTAATCACAATACAATGGTAATAACAGTAATGAATATATTGAAAATATTTTAACCTTATTACATATCAATTTATTTCTGCTTTAACTGTATCCATCTTTGAAAACATAATAGAAACAGATAAGTTATTGATATGTTAAATTAACAGCAAAAATTGCTAAGACTAGATATAACAAAATTCTCTAAAGCTATTCCAAATATATGTTCATTTCCTCAGATCAAAGCCATTCCCCCAAATACAGGCATTTATATTCCTCATTATAATATTTCATTTCTATAATAGTTAATCTTTAAAATGTCATAATCATTTAGCCCTCTTTTTGAAGCAGAGAGAGAGAAACTGATGAACATTCCAGTCCTTACAGTGCAACGAATGCCTTTCTACCTAGCCTTTCTACCAAGGCTGCATCAATTCAAGGGATCTCACTCTTTAGTCAGGGGAAGTAAACCTAAGGAAAAACACATAGGGAGTTCATCTCCTTAATTCTAGTATGCTCTGTACCTCCTACAATAAGAATAATGGGGTATGCTTGCATATTTAAGCAACCCTGTGTCGTCCAGAGTTCATGATCGTGAGCTGGAGTATCAACAATGGTGTTTATGATGGCCTTAGTTATTTTTAAGCCTGTGAAACCTTCTTCAGGATATTTCAGCCTTGAGGTTTTGCTCATCCCCTGTGATGGATTCCACTGGGAGAGGAGTAATGGCAAAATCAACTATGGAGACATAAGTGCAGGCTCCAGGGCTGTCTTCTATGAGAACATTGACAAAGAAAAACTTTCTGGTCATTGTCACAGCAGCCAAGTCAATAGGCAGAAAGAAACAGATTGAAAAGTCTGTACTCTATGAAAAATGTTTTAGATAAATAAATATTTAATATTATGTAATAAATTACATGAGCTATGATTGTAAAAGGCAAAAATTCACTCCAAATTTTGGTCTTCCTATATTCTCTGATGTAGATATACTTCATGGTACACAAATTCCATCTGAATCACAAACTCAAAGTAAAATAAGGCTTTGCTAATTTTATGAGTTTGTATATTTAAATACTAATTAGTTAAAAATATCATGGAATAAATGATAGTATTCAATAAAATTATTTTTAAAATCTCTAGTAAAAGCATTTATAAGAGATCAGGGCTAATATTTAAAAATTCCTTAATAGCTACTCTGTGACTGAAAGACTATATTAAAACCAGAGACATTATATTCTATTTAACAAGCCTAATACAAGGATGCCATTTTTCCTAAATATTTCCATAAGTTATTGCAATCTCTTTTTTGGACATAATTGATTTTTAATGTTGTGCTAGTTTCTGCTATACAACAAAGTGAATCAACTATCTGTCCCCTCCCTCTTGGATCATTAAGAGTTTGGTCAGTGTACCATTATACACCAGTCAGGATGGCTGCTATCCAAAAGTCTACAAGCAATAAATGCTGGAGAGGGTGTGGAGAAAAGGGAACCCTCTTACACTGTTGGTGGGAATGCAAATTAGTACAGCCACTATGGAAAACAGTGTGGAGATTCCTTAAAAAGCTGGAAATAGATCTGCCATATGACCCAGCAATACCACTTCTAGGCATACACACTGAGGAAACCAGATCCAAAAGAGACACGTCTAGAAAGATGGTAACGATAACCTTATATGCAAAAAAAGAAAAAAGAGACTCAGATGTATAGAACAGACTTGTGGACTCTGTGGGAGAAGGCAAGGGCGGGATGTTTCAAGAGAACAGCATCGAAACATGTATATCTAGGGTGAAACAGATCACCAGCTCAGGTTGGGTACATGAGACAAGTGCTCGGGCCTGGTGCACTGGGAAGACCCAGAGGGATCGGGTGGAGAGGGAGGTGGGAGGGGGGACCGGGATGGGGAATACATGTAAATCCATGGCTAATTCATGTCAATGTATGACAAAAACCACTGCAATGTTGTAAAGTAATTAGCCTCCAACAAATAAAAATAAATAAAAAAAAAAAAGAAAAGAAAAGGAAAGAAGTTTAGGAATTTTAAACAGGAAAATGTTAATAATTAAGGTGAACGAGGCCTATGAAACTTGGAAAGGCAGAATGAACTTCTAGCTGAAACTCCTGCAATGACTCTTAGAAAAACATAGAATCAATTCACAAAGTGAGGCTACCATTGTGGGTATGGTTTAAGAACAATATTGTTGACTGTGATCCAAGGATCACATACACGGCAGCAAAAATATGTCAGTACTTTCTTATCCATCAAAATAGATTCCCTAGGAAGTTAGAGGTTCAACAAGGCTTCAGAGAAAAGCCTTCATGTTTCCATAACTTCCTAACCAGCAGAAAAAGTCAAAATGAATGGAACATTGATCCAAAACACACTGTGTCTTCCCAAATCCCAAGTCTGTATGGATCTATTACAATTGGTTGTAAAGTTCTGTGTCAAGAACCTTAGTAGCAGGAGACATTTTAACTTTTTAACATCTCCAACTAGAAAGAACTTGGAGAGGAGCTTTGGGATCTAATCCATAAAGTATAACAAAATTCACTATACTTTTTCTCATTTCCTAAACTTCCCACAATACCATTAGCAATAACAACATGTTACTGTTTATAAATATCTAAGAAAAACTTACTGGAAATAACAATAAATGGGATGAATTCTCAATAAATTCAAAGACTGAAATCATTCAGTGTATGTTCTTTGATCCTGGTCAACTTAATATAGAAATGAATAACAAATAGACAAATAGAAAGTGTGGATGTTAGAAATAAATACTGCCTAAAAGACCGTGGGTAAAAAAGAAATCAAACTATCTTTTTATCTAGTTTGAACTAAGTTGTAATAAATTATGATATACCTAAATTTCTGGGGTGCAGAAAAAGAAGTATTATACTTAGTGGGATATATAAAACCCAGAAGTAACTACTATAAATGAGTAAGAAAGGAACATAAATATATTATCCATCTTAATTATGTGAAGGAGAAAACAGTCGGTGCAAAAAAAGTACAATAAAATAAAACAAGGTAAATAATAAAGGCCAAAATTAGTTAAATAGAAATATATACTATAGGATATTTACAAGGCTTAACACTGAGTTTTTGAAGGATTAGTAAGATACATAAAACCCTAGCCAGCTTAACAAATACAGCAACACTGAATCACAAGTGTCAGGAATGAAAAGGAGATAGCACTACAAATCCTTCTAATACTAAAATGGACATAGCAAATACTATTTTTTAACATCAGAAATGATAATTTTTAAAATAAAAGTATTTTGAATATAATAAAGTGATATATATGAATTTTAAAATATCTATTAATCTGCAGATATAAACTACTGTATATAAAATAAATAAACAACAGGGTCCTATTGTAACACACAGGGAACCATATTCAATCTGGGGGAGTGGAAGGGGAGTAATTGTTGAAAATACTTTTGTTTGAAAATCAGTTCAAAGTGATGCACCTGACTTTCTGGTGTTTGGGGTTTGCCTGCCCCTGTCTGCCCCCTGGACTAGAGCAAAGAGTCCAAGTCCAGACTAGTCAGCCCAACCCAGATATCTGTCAAATAAAACAGCCAGGGGAAAGGCCCATTTGCAGCCAGGCCCAGTCCCTGTGAGGGACTGCCTGGAATACCGAGGGGCCACCTGCCACGATAGCCACTTAGGGTCTTTTAAGGCACCTCAAGGAAGGACTACAGGGTCATTATTCCCTATCCCAGGGGCAGGTGCAGCCAGACACTGGCTTGGTTGGAAAATGAAGCAAGCTGTCTGTCTAAACAGCAAACCAAGTTTCAAAGAGAATAGTGATGTCCATTTGGCAAACCCCCGTGGGTCCCTATCTTTTTTCCTGAGGAGCCTGGTAAGGACTATGAATGACTAAGGTACTGACAACTGTTGAGGCTGACTGTGTGCAGATCCTGACCTCCCCTGATCCTGCGTGGATAAAGGGGACACTGTAGGTGCTGCTCCACTTTACAGAAGAACAGAGAGAGGCTTAGGGAAGTGAAGTAAGTTGCCCGAGAGGAGAGGAAGAGTGGAAATCTGAACACAAGACAGCCTGACCTTTCTGGGTAGTGCAATTATCAATCATCTGCTCAGTGGTCACAGATAAGGAAGTGACACTTTCAGGGTGGGAGAAGGGCAAACCTGGGTCAGGAATCAAGAATGGGGAGTCACCTAGTGTCTGCTGATTAATATTATTGGCCAAAAGGACAACAAGTCAGAAAAGGAAGCCCACCCATAGCCTGAGCAGTAGAGAATCCCTGGGAGACCCAGCCAGGCAGTTGGAACTAAGACATTTCAATCTCAATTTTTTCTCCCAGGAGATGCTCAGAACCTCTCTGAGCCTCCAGATGTTTGGCTGTAAAATGGAAATACTACTGCTTTCCAGAGCTTTTGTGAGGATGAGCTAACAGCAAGCACATATGGCACAAGCCTGGTATTTGACTCCACCTTTGCCAGCACCCAGATCGAGGCTTGTCAGCTTTCTCACCTCCAGCTTGCTTTCCACTCACCTTAAAACTACAAGTCCAAGTGCAGAAAAGTGGTCTCTAAGAGGAGGGCCCTTCCTTGTTTCCAGGCCTCCTACTCGCAGTCATTGGGAGAACGTCTCAAGGCCACACAGAACTTTCAGACAGAACTAAACAGCAGCAGTCCCACCTGTAGCTGAAACTTGTGATCATCGTGCTGACTCTCTATTTCATCTCAACCCAAAGCTCTGCCACCACGACATCTGTGGCAGTCCTGCTGAGTGTGCATGGGACTTGGATCCTGCAGGAAACCCAACAGCTCCATTCTACTCATTGTCCAGTGAGGTGGGAAACCTTAGATGAAGCCCAGTCCTCAATTCCTACTCCATGCACTGCAGCGGCAAAACCCTGAGCCAGAGAGGGTCTGCGTCTCCTTGTCCAAAACATGACAGAACTTCTCTGCAAATATGCTCTCACACTCCAGCACTTCACTGCCCTGCAGAGAATCAAGTCCTGAATCACCAGTCACCTGTCAATGCAGCTAAAAGCCAGAAACATTTCGTTTTCCAGCCACAGTACTGCAGTGATCCCCGGTATCATACTGTGCTTGGGGAAACTGAGGCCCAGAAATCTGACCCTCCCAAGGACCCCCAACCAGTGAGTTCACTGAAGCTGGGACTAGGACTTCTCACTTCTAGACTGCCCAGCCCTAATGCATCAAAAAACTTCACTTTGAGCTACTCCCTCTGGCCTGAAGGAGCCAGCAGTGGGATGAAGGGTGTACACAGAGTTATAAAGAGAAAACCAAATTGTAGCCTTAGATTGCTAATCAGTAATAAAATATCCCTCTAACCCTAGTCCTTCCCTGAACTGACAGACTGAGAAGGTAAAGCAAAAACTGTGCTGGGCTAGCACCCGACCTTCTCAGGGCTAGTACCCCCGTCCACTACACAAGGCACCTGCAGAGACCACTTGGCCATCCAACCCGAGAGAGAGGGTCCAGTTCCCATCCCATCCTCAGGCTGTCACTCGGGGGAACAACAGTCACTGAAGGCCTAGATCCATTTTCTCTGAACTAGGAAAGGCTTCAAACAGAACCAGAAAGGGCTGTTTAATCTCTGCTGCTGCTGCTAAATCGCGTCAGTCATGTCCGACTCTGTGCAGCCCCATAGATGGCAGCCCACCAGGCTCTCCCGTCCCTGGGACTCTCCAGGCAAGAGCACTGGAGTGGGTTGCCATTTCCTTCCCCAACGCATGAAAGTGAAAAGTGAAAGTGAAGTGACTCAGCCGTGTCCAACTCTTCACCACCCCATGGACCACAGCCCACCAGGCTCCTCCATCCATGGGATTTTCCAGGCAAGAGTACTGGAGTGGGTTGCCATTGCCTTCTCCGGTTTAATCTCTACCTTCAGGCAAATAGCTGAGGCAGCAGTTAACTGCCACCAGGAGGAGCTAAGCCCCCCAAACTATGGAAGGACAGGAAAGCAGGAGAGGAGCGAGGTGGCCAGGAGGAGCACTCACCCAGAGGGGTTGGGAATGGGGCCCCTCTGATCTTCCCAACAGTCACTGGGGGGATGGGAGAAGGCCCAGGTTTCCTGAGGCTTACAAGTCCTCCCACCCCCACCTTGGCAGCTGGCAACCATGGGGCTTCTGGCAAAGTGAGTGTTAGTCACTCACTTTCCAGTGTGCGAGTCTGTGCGACCCCATGGACTGTAGCCCACCAGGCTCCTCTGTCCATGGGATTCTTCAGGCAAGAATACTGGAGTGGGTTGCCATTTCCTCCTCCAAGGGATCTTCCTGACCCAGGGATCGAACCCAGGTCTCTTGCATTGCAGGTAGATTCTTTACCATCTGAGCCATGTGACCAACAGTCTACAAATCCTTTCAGACACTTTTATCCACCTTAAATCCAGGTGTAGGAATCATCGTCTCCATTCTACAGAGAAGGAAACTCAGGCACGCGGAGACCAAAAGCCAGAACCCATTCCAAGCACATATTCCTCTGCGAAGTCTTAGAACCTCGGTTGAGAAAGGTCCCTGGACCCTGAGAAGGGCAGGACTAAAGGCCGACCAGGAAGGCTCTTGGCCCTGGTCCTCTGGCCCAGCTTCCTGGGCCCCTTCCCAGCAGGCAGGCAGCACCGAGAAGCCCGGCTGGGATTCATACACACGTGGACGCTGCTCAGGTTTGGGGCAGCAGGTCGCAACAAATAAGACAGGAAATTCCACATTTGCGCAAATGGAATAGCCTTGCATTATTTTCCCCCGTGAAAAACTGCCGGCTCCCAGACAAGGGTTTCCAGGCTGGGATGTGGCGCCTCCAGCCAGCCCTAGAGTTCCAGCCTCTCGGACTCAACTACCGGGTCCACTGCGAATTCCACGCCTCCATCACTTAGCCAGAAAATCACCACTCAAAGCCCCACTTCAGATGGACTTGGGATCTTCCCGTCCGGAGCCGGAGGAGGGGTCTGGAGTGGGGGCCACCCGTGGGGGAAAGGGGTTGTGGTCCAGAGACCCGCGCTGCCCGGCCGGTGCCGTCCTTACCGCGCGGGCCATAGAGCACGCTTCAGTGGTGGGTCGTCCAGGGACGTGTGCGGGGTGACGGCCTTGTCTTCCAGGGGTCCTCGTGCGGCCTGAGGGGGCAGCAGCAGGGCCGGGAAGCGCGGGTAGCGGCCTGGGCCTCCGCCGCTGCGGCGCTCGACCTGCTGCCTTAGCCCACGCCGCCCGCCTACCGCCCGCTCAAGCCGGCCCGGCAGTCCTTCGATCTGTGGCAGCCGGTGCCGCCGCCCGCGTCCCCGCTCCTCCTGGTCCAGCAGCAGCAGCAGGGCTCCATGAGCTCCAGGTTCCCGCCCAGCAGGGCCTCCCGGCGCGCCTCGAGTTCCCGCAGCTTCGGAGCTCGCGGGGCCACCTCGTGCCGCAGGCGCAGGCAACGTGGCGCCCACAACGCCGCCACAGGTCGCGCGCTGCCCGCCTTGTGCCGGTCGGCGGCGTCCAGGAAGCCGCAGAGCCCGCGCAGCTGCAGCTTGTCGTCCTGCAGCCACAGGTTCGCGTCCTGGAGGCCGAGATATTCGGCGGGAGCTGCCACAGCCGTCGGTCACGTTGAGCATCAGCATCAGGCCGCCTGCTCCATCCAGCACGAGGCCCGCCTTCTGGGCCTCCGAGCGCGGCATCACTGCGCCGGCTCCTCAGTCCAGGCGGCGTCGGAGGAGCTGAGCCAGGTGCCCGATCCCGAGCCTTGCTGGTTTTCCGAAGGTCTGCTGAGGAATTACTTCTCTCATTTTCATTTTTTTGCTTTATGATGCAATACACTGGTCAGAGAGACATTTAGGTCCCTTGCAGAGGGAATGACTACTACTCTGATTTTTCTCCCCAGGAAAGAGTTTCTCTCAGGACCCTTTGCAAACCCTATGTTTGTTGGTTTAATCAATTAAAAAGTACAGAGAACTAAAGAGAGAGAAGCTGCATCCCTGCCCCCCTAATACTTGTTCGTCTTAGCAAGCTTAAATCATGATCTAAACAGTGAGGAAATGGGATCTATGTTGCAGAATTACTTCCTGTTAGACAAATATTTGCTTCTTTTCATACTGTTGATTATTCATGAATTGCTTGATTTCATAGTTGGTAAAGTTTTCATTCCAATCCCAAAGAATGCTCAAACTACCGCACAATTGCACTCATCTCACATGCTAGTAAAGTAATGCTTAAAATTCTCCAAGCCAGGCTTCAGCAATATGTGAACCATGAACTTCCAGATGTTCAAGCTGGTTTTAGAAAAGGCAGAGGAACCAGAGATCAAATTGCCAACATCCGCTGGATCATCAAAAAAGCAAGAGAGTTCCAGGAAAACATCTATTTCTGCTTTATTGACTATGCCAAAGCCTTTGACTGTGTGGATCACAATAAACTGTGGAGAATTCTGAAAGAGATGGGAATACCAGACCACCTGACCCACCTCTTGAGAAACCTATATGCAGGTCAGGAAGCAACAGTTAGAACTGGACATGGACCAACAGACTGGTTCCAAATAGGAAAAGGAGTACGTCAAGGCTGTATATTGTCACCCTGCTTATTTAACTTATATGCAGAGTACATCATGAGAAACTCTGGGCTGGAAGAAGCACAAGCTGGAATCAAGATTGCCAGGAGAAATATCAATAACCTCAGATATGCAGATGACACCACTCTTATGGCAGAAAGTGAAGAGGAACTAAAAAGCCTCTTGATGAAAGTGAAAGAGGAGAGTGAAAAAGTTGACTTAAAGCTCAACATTCAGAAAACTAAGATCATGGCATCTGACCCATCACTTTATGAGAAATAGATGGGGAAAGAGTGGAAGCAGTGTCAGACTTTATTTTTTGGGGCTCCAAAATCACTGCAGATGGTGATTGCAGCCATGAAATTAAAAGGCGCTTACTCCTTGGAAGGAAAGTTATGACCAACCTTGATAGCATATTAAAAAGCAGAGACATTACTTTGCCAACAAAGGTCTGTCTAGTCAAGGCTATGGTTTTTCCAGTGGTCATGTATGGATGTGAGAGTTGGACTATAAAGAAAGCTGAGCGCCGAAAAATTGATGCTTTTGAACTGTGGTGTTGGAGAAGACTCTTGAGAGTCCCTTGGACTGCAAGGAGATCCAACCAGTCCATCCTAAAGGAGATCAGTCCTGGGTGTTCATTGGAAGGACTGATGCTGAAGCTGAAACTTCAATACTTTGGCCACCTGGTGCGAAGAGTTGACTCATTGGAAAAGACCCTGATGCTGTGAGGGATTGGGGACAGGAGGCAAAGGGGATGACAGAGGATGAGATGGCTGGATGGCATCACCGACTTGATGGACATGAGTTTGAGTAAACTCCGGGAGTTGGTGATGGACAGGGAGGCCTGGTGTGCTGCAATTCATGGGGTCGCAAAGAGAGTCGGACACTACTGAGCGACTGAACTGAACTGAAAGCATTTACTCTATTCCAAGGAATATGTAAGGAATCGTATCCATTCATGAGACTGTCTCATGTTTGTTTATTCTCTGAAATAAGCATTTGTTTTTTCTGTTTTCTTTTAGATGCTTTTAGTTACATTTATGTCTTTTAAAGAACATGTCTCTGTTGAAACCAGAAATGCGTTTATGTAACAAATGAAGTGGCTTCAAGTTGGGTTTCTGGAGAACTGTCATTTTAACTTTGTGCTACTGTGTTACAGTGGTTTTTCATGGTGCTTGATGAGCTGTTTCTCTGCTAGTGCACTTGAAGTAATGAACATCTTTCATCCTTAGGCAGAGCTGCCTTTTTTTTTTTTTTGGCAACCTGATTATAATGATTCAACAGGTTAATAATTAGAGGTGTTCCTCTTGTTGTTTTTGGTAGATGGTACTGTAGCACCGGTTTTCCGTTTCTCTTACCTGAGCTGCCTCTGGTTATGTGATAGGATTGGCACTTTCCGCCTTCCACCACTTCCGCCTTCATCGTTACCGCGTGTGCCCCTGGGGTCAGGAGCGCCGCGCCACTGCGGCTGGTGTTGCCGCTGCTGTGGTGGGTGTTGCATCCGGGGCTCTGGTCTGGCTGTCCCCTCGGCTACCTCTGTGGTCTCCTGGGATGGCGGCTCCACCACCCCAGGGAGAGGACAGAAGTGTCGGGGGAGCCATGGTCACAGGTTCCTCAGCGACGTCTGGAGTCGTTGAGTTCACAGGAGCTGCTGTGGGTGGGCAAGGGGCCAGAGTCACGGATGCCTCTATGGCTAGAGAAATGGGGTCGCAGCTCTGCCGCTGCCTGTTTTCCTGTGGCTGCGGTTGCTCTTGCATCCTGGAGGCCTGAGTCCTGTGTGCCGCCTTTCCTGGGCTCTCTGGGACTGCGAGCCTAGCTGGGGGGCACCGACCCTGCTTCGCCCTGGCTCTGCCTCCTCTGTTTCCAGTCCACCCA